>NW_027069650.1:812229-831306 GCF_002906115.3 Quercus suber | reverse complement strand
TGCCGAGAAAGCAACTGATAATTGTAACGCCAACGTACAACCGAGCTTCGCAGGCGTACTACTTGATCAGACTGAGCCAGGTGCTCCGTCTCGTGCCGCCGCCGCTGCTTTGGATTGTGGTGGAGCTGAACACGGCGTCGTTTGAGACCGCGGAGATACTGAGAAAAACCGGTGTGATGTACAGACACTTGGTTTGCGTTAACAACAGCACAAATGTGAAGGACCGAGGCGTGCATCAGAGGAACACTGCTTTGGATCACATTCAACGCCACAGACTAGACGGTGTCGTTTACTTTGCCGACGACGATAATATTTATTCCCTCCACTTGTTCCACAGCTTGAGAAACATTAGGTGACTTCTTTTTCTATTTTCTTTTTTCTTTTTCTTTTTTTTTTAATTCAAAAAATGAAATGTCTGTTTTTGGATACTCCGTTAATTTCGAATTTGATAATTGGATTAGATATTTGTTGTGTGTATTTTTGGCAAAATGGTAGGAGTTTCTTTGTTTACAAACTGAATTGAAAGCTGAGCAAGTATTTGTGGTAGGTTTTGGTTGAGGATTTAAGTTAAAGTTGCCTATGTGGGAGATGTAGGAGAATAATGTGAATTGGTTGCTTTGAATAACAGTAATTATGGGCCTTAACCCGTTAACAATATAAACATTAAATCTTTCTTTCTTTCTTTCTTTCTTTCTAAAAAAAAAAAAAAAAAAAAACTTTTCATTTACTCAATATTAGGAGTCCAGAATGTGTGTTCCAGACTCACGCAAACACAGCCATTAAGTGGTTTTTACACACTTGCCTACATGAACTGTATTGTAGCTTGAAATCTGACTTATTCAACCCCCCACCCCAAGAAAAGGGAAGAAAAAGAGAGAAATATAATATGTTTGGCGTAGGAATGCTAAGAGGTTGATCTAGTGGTTTTTGAGGTCTCATGAGATCTATGAGGTCTTGACTTTAAAATTCCTAGCCAACATTTTAGGACCAACCCCAAGAGATTCTTCCCTGTAATTACGTGGATGGGAGAACTACACACAATTAAGGTAATAGTTGGGCTCTTGAAGAGCTATGGACACCTACATTAGAGAAAATAAATTGTTTGGCTTAGGGTTTTCACATTATTGATTGTGACATAAATCTAGGAACCTCTCCTAAGAATAAGGGAGTAAGGTTGTCTACCAATCACCCCTCCTAAACCCCACAAAAGTGGGAACTGTTGCACTGGATATAACCTTTTATTTATTAAGACATAAATCTTTCAGTCTAAAAGTTGTGAATTGTGGAGTATCTGATGCTGCAATCCTGTAATGGTATAACATTTATGAGGTTCAATGTTTCTAATTTTATTGTTCGTTGTGTACATTGAATCATTTCTTTACTCCATGCATCTTCTCTTTTTTTCTTTATGACTTATTTGGATTGAGGGGGCCAACTCTACTCCCCTCTACTTCCCCTCAATCTAAACAAGCCATTAATGCTGCCTTGAGTGAGCTTATTTCCATCAACCCTTTCTTTTTTTCTTTTTCTTTTTTGATGGGAATAAGCTCATCCAAATGAACAATAAGCTGCAGTAATACTTTCAGCCGGAGAGAAGCAACTTTATTTAAGAATAGTGGCTTTTTGAGTAGACGAGGGATTCAAAGTCATTGATATAAGCTATTATTTTTGAATGAAAATGAGGATCACCATGCTCTGTGATTTGAGAAAATGTTGATAAATATTTATTCATGGTGACTACACTGTCATAGAATTTTAGAAATGTTGAAACTTTGTTGTTAGAATTGCATCGTACTCTACCAACCTTTTTCTTGCAAAATGTAATATTGGTCTACTTGCTTTGTAGCCGGTTTGGAACTTGGCCTGTTGCTATGCTTGCACAAAGCAAAAACAAGGCCATATTGGAAGGTCCCGTGTGCAATGGGAGTCAAGTTATTGGATGGCATACAAATGAGAAAAGTAAGAAGCTTCGCAGGTTTCACGTTGATATGTCAGGATTTGCTTTTAATAGTACAATCTTGTGGGATCCAAAGAGATGGAAACGCCCCACTTCAGTTCCAATTCGACAGTTAGACACTGTGAAGGAGGGTTTCCAGGTATTCATCGTGCTGTTGCTTCTTCTAGATATTATTTGCATTATCATGTTAAAGTAGCCACATGCTAAAAAATAATTATGGAATATATGGACTTTGTGGACTGACTTCATGTTTTCACAGGAGACCACATTTATAGAGCAAGTGGTGGAAGATGAAAGTCAAATGGAAGGTTCACCACCTGGTTGTTCAAGGATAATGAACTGGCATCTTCATTTGGGAGCTCGTCATTTTGATTACCCTAGAGGCTGGCTGCTTCAGAAAAACCTCGATGTTGTTCTCCCAATTAAATGAACCAAACTTCATTATTGCAATTTTGATGGGTTGAGAGAGGTGAGATTTAATTGTTCTGTACTTTTTACATTTGTAATATTTGACTTTGACCTGCCCCTGAAGTAATGAAAGAGAGAGAACAAGTGAAAAATGTTGCCCACCCTAACAACTTAAAATATTAAGGGAAGAAAACATGATAAAAGAAAATAAAATTCATTGGTTATTCAGGCAATGGCATTGACAAGAACAAATTCATTTAATCTAACTCCTGCTTTCATTCGTGACAGCGTTTCCCATATTTAATGCTGGTGGTACTTTTGAGCCTGAATGGATCGTTACCGCAGTTTGCCACCATCAGCATTAAGAAGCAATTACTTATGATCTCCTGGGAATGACAAAGAAGTAGAAGATATATGATTTTTGTTTGTAGAAATTTTCCTGCTATGATATTCTTTCACAGAAACGGAAACGAATCCGTTTTTGTTGTAGAGTTATGCTGCTTGTTGTTTTTTTTTTTTTTTTTTTTTTTTTTTTTTTTTTTTTTTTTGGGGTTTTAAAAGCAATTCACCCCCACCAGTCCAAATCGTGTCTGCTGTGGGGTAAGGCTTGTTGTGGAACCCTACTCTGTATGTGATGTAGGCCTCGTATCAAAATCAAGCGAGGACAACACGTCCATTGTTGTAATTTTTCTTCTAAGCTAATCTGTTCGAGGAATTTTTCTTGCAAAACAGATACTCTTTCCTTACATTGAAGGTGATTCACTTGCCTTCTTTTGTTGACATTCATTTTATATAAAGCCACACCTTGAATAGAAATTTGTTGCGCAAATGTGCTTGGAATTCCCCTTGATGGGGCTAACATGTTTTATTGGTTGCTGGGCGTAGAACGAATAGTCACTATCTGCCCATCCATTCTTTACTATCTTATTGATATGAAATATGTATAATGTATTAGACAATGCTGGTGCAAGCTTTTCCCTCCCTCTCCAATACCAGTTTCAAATTGGCTACCGTTAATTACAAACAAAATTCTCTTTTCCCCCTTTTGCTAGGACAGGCAAACCCCAACATGTTAACCTGAACCAATCTCCAGTAATTGAAGCTACAATAATGGTGGATACCCACGTCTTGATCTTCCGCATATAAGTCGCTTTTCTACTTTTATATACAAAAAAGGTCATTTTGCTCCTATCTTCATGTTTGGTTCCTATTAAGTTAAGAGTGGTGCTAGGCATAACAAGTTTTAGCCTTACATACTAATGTGTCATCAATTACAACAAATAAATAAATAAAATTTAATAAATGAAATAAATAAAATTCAGATATTTATTTATGGTTTTTGTTAGTTGAAGTCGTCTGAAACTAATTTATTGTCGCATCAGTTTGTAATAAAATTGATAGTAATTTTAGCATTTTATTTAAGTTCTGAATTAAGAATTTATCTTTGGTCGCAAGGATTAAAGTATACTGATAAAATATATTTTTTTACTTAGATATATTTTCATGTGGACTTGTTGCTTTGAAAACTATTCTGGACCACAACTGCACAAGCCCAACTGAATTGGCCCACTTATTTTTAATAAAAATGATCATATTGCACTGAGACTTAGATTCATGGTTCCAAATTCCAACTAAGCTTTTAGCTGTTACACACCCACAAGTCTTCCCACACCCCAGATTGCGTCCTAAAATTTGATGGAAAGACTTCTACAGAAGATGAATAGAATACACCGTTTTTCTTCTTTTTTTCTGCCACAGAAGGGACAGATAGAATTTTGTAATCCAATTAGACCCACTCATATTTGAAACGGCCTTCAAGATTAAATGCGTTGGACTGAACTCAGCTCAGGCTGTTGCTAAGCTTTTGGGTAGCAAATAGCAATGGGGCTTTTAGAGCACTCCCATCAAGTGTGTCAAATGCTAAAATATTTGGCATGAGTGAACAGTACAATCTCAAAAATGAAAGCGTACGGACAAAAATAGTAAAAGTTTTATTATTTTTATTATTTTCTTTTCTCTCTCCTCTCTCATCACTTTATTCTTTTTTCCCTTATTTCTCATCAATCTCTTCCTCAGACATTCCTATCAACCTCTCATCTTTTCTTCTTTCACTCTATTTTCTTCTCACTCTCGTTGAATTTCTCTCTTCCTCTCAGCCTTGCCGTGCTACCTCCTCAACCTAATGCCGATCTCTGTAGTTGTGGGTTTTTTTTTTTTTTTTTGATGGGTGGGTTCGACAGTAGGTGGGTTCAGATGGTGATGGGTGGATTAGTGGTGGGTTGCGATGGGCAGATTCAGTGGTGAGTGGGTCGGCCTGTGGGTGGATTGCGA
The DNA here is from genome assembly GCF_002906115.3 of Quercus suber. Classification (NCBI taxonomy): domain Eukaryota; kingdom Viridiplantae; phylum Streptophyta; class Magnoliopsida; order Fagales; family Fagaceae; genus Quercus; species Quercus suber. The sequence continues at coordinate 826,610 of NW_027069650.1, read as the reverse complement.
TGGTGATGGGCGAATTCAGTGGTGGTGGGTTAGCTTGTGGATGAGTTCCAATGGATGGGTTGGCGGTGAGTGGGTTGGTGGCGACAGTGGGTGGGTGTGTGGGATGTGGCTGCTTGGGTTGTGTTTTTTGTTTTTTAAAGATAGACAATGGATTTTGTTTTGATTGTAATGTTTTGATGTGGTGGGTTTGATTTTGGGTGTTTATGTGGTGTTTTGATGTGGTGGTTTTGGTGTGAGACGGTGGTGGGGTGGTGTGTGGGGTGTTGATGGGCGCTGGCAGTAGGAGTGGGCTGTAGGTTGTGGTGGGGGTGGTGGGGTTTTTTTTTTTTTTTTTTTTTATTTTGCATTTTTATATATTGTTGGTTTTTTTAATATTTGTATATATTATTTTAATGTATAGAATTGAAGAATAGAAGATGTGATGTACCGTGAATTGTAAAATAGTGTGTTAAAAGAATAAAGTAGTGTTTTTGTTGTGTTAAAATGACATTTTTATAGAACATCTGATGAGAATGCTCTTAGCCTAATTTTGGGTAAGAGACCACAAACATCGAGATTGATATTGGGAAGTGACAATTGACAAAATAGTAACAAGCATTATTATTGTGCATTGGATAGTGGACTTCATACAAAGAGTCTTTATAGCTCAAATCTCTTCAGAAGTTCTCTAGTGCACCGGGCACCCTTTACATAACTTGCCTAGAGTCAAAAGAAAACCATGCCACTGATACATTTGTTTCATCTAAAAATTTATGCTAATCAATTGTAATTTAAGGTCAATTTTTCACTTTAGGAAAATTTTGGGGTTCAAAGACTAAAGAATCTAAAGATCAAATATTTTTCCTGGAGGATAATTGTGGTGTCCATTGTGGATTCAATAGTTGGATTTGATGGATCACTAATCAATTTTATTTTCAGGAAAAAATAAAATAACCTAAAGCCCAGAAATAGCAAATCTGGCATTATGGAATAGACAGGGTCCAATTTTTTTCCGTTTTAAGCACCAAATATTGTAGAAACAGGCCAAAGCCCAACACTCATTGAAGCAGATAATTGCATTTCACCTTAAGCCCATTGGAGAAGTGAAGTTAGATTTGAAGAAAATAAGTAAATCTAAATGACAAACATATAATAAAAAATGGGAAAAGAAAAAAGAAAAAGAAAGCTCTCTCTCTCTCTCATGGAAGGTATTCTTCCTCTTCCATAAATGGGTTGAATTTAACACATCTTTTCATTAGGACTACACTTTAATATCATGTTGTGCTTCTAATTATTTGGGGAAATTTCTTTCACCAAAAATGCCTCTAAACACGGTACAGCATTGATATCTTTTTTCCCAGAACCAAAAGAAATGAGATAGGAATAATTTATTTATAAAATTGTTGTAGGTTCGCCTCCAAAATAAGAAGCCATCGGAAGATGAAATGTTTTTGTCATCTATCAAAATAATAATGAGTTTTTGGTAGATAAGTTAGCTCTAAATGGAAAAAAATACTAGCTGACACGCAATTCAGAAAATTTAAGGACGAGAGAAGATATTTGTTATCTCATTATGAAATTCTTTAGAGAGTATTATCAATTTATGTGGATAAATCTATTTTTGGAACTTTGATGGATGTTCACAAGTTGGGTTTAGTTGGATTAAGGGTCCCTCCACCGCTCGATTTGAATATGTCAAATTGAGAGGAGAGGAACCTGACATTGACCAACACAATCAGGCCACTTGCCAAACTTTGCTTTCACATATAAATATACACAAAATTTGAATATATATATATATATATATATAGGCGAGTTAGGCTAAATAGGTGACAGATGTCTAAACTCATTATTTAACGATAAGGAGTTTGAGCTTTAAAACTTGACACTGACCAAACATAGTGTAAAAAACAGCCCCCACTGGGCTTTCGGTGCGGCAGAATCTAGGCGTAACCCCGATGGCGCCCTACAAGGTGGCCCAGAGGGATGTTGTTAGAGTACCTAACGTCTCTCCTCGGAGCGCACCCCCGACGAAGAAGACGTGCGAATTCACCTCATGGGCGGTGCTCGAGTGTTGCCGTCTCCAACGGCCAACACTTGTGAGGATTGGAGAGAATCAAGAGAACATCATGGGAGAAGGTATCCCGGAGCCCCTGCATCTGCTCCTCTCTTTGTTCCAACTCCACCTGGCCGAGAAGGGAGTTGTCGGTGGCCTGGAAACATGATGGCCCTCCCCCTTCTCTGCCTTTTGTGTCAAGCTCTCCCATTCTCTTTATACCAATAAAGGGACGGCTTGACACTTCCCACCGGCTAGCTTTTTTAGGGCGGCTCTACCTGGGCCTCTGATTGTAGAAATAGCTGGTAGGATTAGCTTGTAAATTTGTGTGTGAAACACACCTGCCTGAGCCTCTGATTGCAATTTGTAATGTTTCTGTTTATGAAATAATAATAATATCAAGATTTCTCTCTTCGCTGTCAAATCTTCTATTTTTTTTTTCTTTTTTCAACCTACTGTAAAACGACTACTTAGAACACTCGTCTGGTGCGCCGGCCAGCACCCTAATCCTTCCCACAGACGGCGCCAATTGTAGGGACTTAGTTTAGATTGACCCTGAGTGTGAATGGGTTTTCAGCCCAATCAAGCCCAAACAATAAATTTATAGAGAGTGGGTCAAAGGTTTAGGCGCTGGCCGTCGTTCATCAAGCATGAACCTTTATTTGTAAAAAGATATTCAGAGTGTCTATACAACTGGGAGGAGGCTCCTCGGCCAAGGGCCGAGGAAGCCTTTTTCTTCTCTTTTTTCCTCCTCCCTCTTTTACTTTACTTGCTTTCCTTATATAGTCTTCATCTTCCTATCTCCTTGTTCCATCTGTTGATCATTCATTTGCCTCTCTTCTGGCCGTCCGTCCCATCAGAGGCCTTATCAGTACTCGAGTGGTTCACTCTGATCAACGTTGCCCTGCTAAGGGGTTATATCTCCATTAATGCGGCCAGGGGGGTTAGGTGAATGCATTAATGCGAGGGTGACAGCTTACTTTGGGCCTGGTCTTTCCCGAAAATCACCATTGTCAGGCCGAGGATGAGGTGGTCCTCAGCGTGGATTGGGAAAAGAGGTTTTCCCCAATTTAGTCTTGACTAGTCAGTGCTCCTCGGCATGGGCCTTGGGCCTGCTACCCGATGGGCCGAGGCTATCAGGCCCATGGGCCCCACATATATATATATATATATATATGTATAAATTCATCTTATATCCCTTCAATGTGTTGAAAATTCTAAGATTGGATAATAAGTTTTATTCATTCTCAACATATGGGAATGTTACTTATCATGATCTTTCTCAAACTTTCTAAAAGGAAGAGTTTTGTGTATTAAATTCGACTATTTTTTTCATTTATTCTTAACCTACACCAAATTTTATATTAATCAAATGTTTTCCATTTATCATTTTAAGACGTGTGAAACTTGAAATTTAAATATTTTAAGTTCATAATATTTTATTTATTTATTTATTTTTTTTAAAACTGAGTTATTGTAGCTGCATCAATGATAGAGGTCCTCAATAATTATTCCAAGTTGCTAGTAGGACCGAAGTAACCTGTATGACGCAGAAGCTTTTTAGCACAATTGTAAATCTTGAAGGAGTGAAGGTGTCCTCTTTCCCTTCCACTTGAGGCCATGGGCGCCCCTATTTAACGAACTGAGTTCTGAGGGTGCTTCAACACTTGTGTGCACGAACACTGACTAACATGGTTGGAAATGGCCTACTCTACTCGATCGCGTATCAACCTTCAAGCATCTTATAATTAAGATTTATCTTCAGTACCAATATATATATATATATATGCTAGCAAAATCATACGGGTGATAATTCAATGACAGTGCATTTTTCTTAGTATTGACCTGTGTCCACTGTGATTTTAGGTCATCTTTTGGAACCCTATGCTAGCTATCCTCTTCCCACGTATCATGCATGTATGTTTTGCCTGAACTTACTATCAATTATTGATAAAGCTAGGTCGATCGTATAGCATATTAGCATGTCATTTCAGCTTTCATTTTATAAAAATATGTATGGTCGAATATTTTAGATCCCATATTACAGATCTTGAATGGAAAAAACTTTTATATATATATATAAATAAATAAATATATATATATATATATATCATAAATACGATAAAATTTAGAAAAATTGATACATTTTATTTATATATAGTTCAATAATTATGATTGAACCTGTAACGTTTCCTTTAAAAACATTAAAACATGCATAAAACTCAAAAAAGTGATACTTGATACTACCATATAAATTCAGAAAAGAAGATAAGGAAAGGTGAGATGAGAAATGGATTAGAACAAGGGTGGGAGGAAAAAACAAAAACAAAAAAAATCATCAGATGGTCATGCGTGTACCACTAATTAGTTCAGCCAATGAGATGGCCCCCATGTTTTTCTCTGTGATGAACTTGTTGCATATGTATATATTTTTTGTTTACGTACATTATTTATCTTCCTTTCGGCAGTACACTAGTGTGTTGGTTTTTGTAGAAAAACAAAATGGTGGAGGTCTGTCTGGTGGGGTGTGGGGATGGGGAACTGCAAATACAGAGTCACTGCCATTTTTCTGTCAACTGAGAAGTAGACACAAGGCAATAATAGCTTGATTTTGTTTCATCAATTCGACGCACGGGCCCCTCCACCCTCCACTCACTCAAACCACTTTTCTCTGTAGCGACTTCACACTACTGCCAACTTTTATCATTCTTCAATTATTTTCTCGCTTTGCATGAGTAAGAATTTTGGCCAGAGTGATGTACCTCAGACACATTTGGGTGTTTTTAATATAGGCATCTTTCAGAATTTAAATATCTTATCTTCTGTTGTTACTATCAAATTTATTCAAAAAAAAAAAAAAAAACCCCAAACTCTTCCTATGCAATTATGCATGCACAAGAGTGTTGAGAGTGTAGCACTACTTGAGGTGCCATGTTCGAACTCCAGTGGACGGAACATAAGAATTCCTTCTTGCAATTAGCCCAAGAGTAGTTTTCTCGTGGGTTTAGAGGGAGGTTTGTTGTCACCCCAGACAACAGTATACATGGCCTAATCCAATATTCTCTAGCGAGTGAATGCTCCAATAGTTATTATGTCCATGAGGTCCGCTACAATGGTCGCCTCCGTTCACTCATTTTTGGCCATAAAAAAAAAATTAATTACGATAAAAAAAATATAAAAAATAAACCCCCCCGGGCCAAAAACAACCTAACAGTTGGGATTTTTTTTTTCTCTAATGAATAAGAACACGTACTGGCCAAATTAGTGGAAACCAAAGGAAAGGCTTTTGTGATTCGAGCTTGTGTGTTTGTACATCTACTTTCAACATGGTCCTTTCCCCCTACGGTAATAAGTACAGGAAAAATGCACCATTGGGAATTCAAACCTAGACAGCTAGGGTCTAGACCCTCCCTAACGGGAGGGCCGGATATAGGTACGGCAGTATCACTAAATTTAAAAGATTTGGTGGTTTTCACTTTTCACTTTTCAACATGCATGCATGACATTACATTATCCTTTCATGATTTAGCTTTTTTTGGGGTTCTCTTTCATGATTTAGTTGATCTTTACCATTGAAGGGAAGATGACTTTTGATTGCATATTTTGAATTTTGTATATTCATAAAAGCAGAGTGAGGGGGGAAGAAACCTTCGTAAGAGGGATAAAATTTGCCTCTATTTAGTATTTATAAACGTTATAGTCATATCCGTGCTTATACACCAAAAAGATTAGTCAAGTTGAAATTAAAAATTTTCACAATCACTTCTAAGTTCAAGTTTTATTTATAAACGCCCAATGTATAATTAAACACGCACTTAACAATTCAGTTGTATCTAATTAAATTTAGGGCATCACACTGTCATTATAGTGTAGATCAAACTTATCAAATAACTTAAAAATTCAAGAAAAAGAATTATGGAATCCACTAAGAATTTGAGAAAATTATTTAAGAAAATAATTTATTTGAATATATCAAACCAGTTACTATAAAGCATATATTTATAGGAACTTTTTTAAAGGTTCATTACAAGCTTCTCTAAAATTAAAATTAAATTAACCTTAAAATTTCCTATGACCTTGTTGAAACACTATATTAAATTCCAAGGAAAATTTTTCTATAAGACACTAATTGTTTTTAACTATAGATCATCCAAATATAACTGGTAAAACATTATAAAGTTAGAGTAAAATAAATTTCACAATACTTAATATGCCTACTACTTCACACCTGAGTCCACCACAATCTACAATTAATTTTTTTTTTTTAATATCTTATGCATGAGCTATAAATAAATTTGGTGTTGTGAAATTTTTGTGATCCTAACTTTATTTAAATTAAAGGAATTGAAATTTCTATCAATCAAAATTTTATTAAAATGAACATTCTATTCTCAAAAAAAAAAAAAAAAAAAAAATCAAATTCATCTAAACTAGACATAAATGCAAGCCTTTCTTAAAGATGAGAGCACCTTTTATGGGAAGGCATCTTTTAGGAGCGAGAAGGATGGAGAGTCCAGGCTAGCTGTGTTCCTCACATGTTAACAAAATGTTTGAAATCAAAACATAGTGATAGCAAATGTGAATGACACCAAGAACGAGAAATTTTTTTTTTTTTTTTTTTTTTGAGAAGATACGGCGCAATATGCTCCCCATAAGCTGAAGTGGATTCTGATAAGGTCCATTTTCTCTAGCTAGTCTTCTCATTGTTGCTTTTTTTTTTAATTTTTTTTTTACGTATTCTTGTCTGTTCTCAAGGACTGGAGACAATAGGGGAACACCTTAATTTCACGAGATTCTTTTTTTTTTTTTTAACAGAGATGATGCTAAGATACTACAAATTTTAAGGAGGATGTTTGGGATATTATAAAATTTATTATATATAGAGCTTATAAACTGATATACCACCAATTACCAAAAAAAAAATAATAAATAAAAAACAATCCAAACATTCATTATTAGATGATTAAAACTCACTCATCACATTTTGTCACACTAGTTTATAAGCTTTTTGTAGTAAAATATGTAAGTAACTTTAACAATTTTTTTATAAATAAAAGTTTGAATTACCTTTTTGTGATTAATGACACCAGTTTGTAATTAAATGATATATAGTAAAACATGAACACAACTGTTTATTAAACTGGTAACACAGCACAACTCACATAAATATAATTGCAACCATATATAGTCACCAGACTCTCTATAGTGTAGTCCGTCCGGTTGCTCTTACTGAAATTATTACTCTTCATTCTACCGTGCTCTAGCACTTTTGCTCCCTATACCACTACCATGTAGTTTTACAATACGAGATGATAGAATGCAATGGGATGGATGGTAAAAATAATAACAAAAAGTAATAGTCGTCCTTCCTTAAAATAAAAATTGCAAGTCCAAAAGCCACTTGCTTAATAGGTGAGGTGAGAGGGGGCTTGGACGAGAATAATTAAAATTAGAGGAGTTGTGACTATTGGCTACAACTAAATTTGTAGCAAAATTTTGTCTATAAGTTTATATGATTGGGTTTTTGAAGGATGAATTAGTAAAATGACCTCAAGTTAAACAAGTCAAATAAGGTTTTGCTTGTCTAAATTAATAATTTAATATATTTAAACAGTTCAATTCATGTTGTACCTCTAGTTAAACAAGTCAAATAGGGTTTCGCTTGTCTGAATTAATAATTTAATATGTTTAAACAGTTCAATTTATGTTGTACCAAATCTAACATATATGATATACTTACTAAATTTTAATCGTAACTTACTAATTTTATGTGGTGTTTATATCTTGTTCGCATGCCATGTCGAATATTGCCCCTAGCTATACGTAAAAGATTGTAGGTTTAAGATATCAATAAGTTCTTTCAATTGTTTGCATGCCATCGGTCAAACATTAATATTTTTGAGGGTCAATATATGCATTGTATTAGTCTAATGGTAATATTAACGCACATGATGTATAAGCTTGTTGCGGCTACATGGGGTAAAGCACTCTTAATTAAGATATAGATTGGTGTTAGCCAAAGGTTACATTCTATTATGCTAATTTTCCTTTTTCGGTAGTCAAGATAGTTGCCTAATTTAGTAAGGAACAACAAGAAAGGTAGGCAGAGATTCTCTTTCCCGAGCCTCAAAAACAACCGACAGTTTAACCCCTCTCTGTCTCTCTCTCTCCCTCTTTCCCAAATACACACGGGCGCGCATATGGAAATGGAACTAGTGCAAAGTATTTTGTTTCTATTCTACAATGTTTATTATTAATCCAACAAATTGTTGAAGATAATCAAATAAAAGAAGGAGTTTAATCCTAAGTACAAGTAGTATTGGAACTCTACTAAATAATTTTCACATCAGCTAGCTCCTCAATATGGGGGTAAAAATGGTGAAGCGGTAACTCTCATCAATGCACAGCATGTCAAGAAGTAGTAGTAGATATGAGAGGGTCGGTTTCAAGTGAGATTGACTTCACAGGCTCATCACTAACGCACAATACCTCTTCAAGATTAGCCTTGTTATTGGATTTCTTAGTGTTAGACTCTGATATTGTTGATGAAATTGGCAAGGGAGTAGAAGACATGGTACAAGTTCGTGTGAGTTCTCTTGCTCTCTCTACTTGAACCATCCAATCTGTATTGCAAAGAACATATAGCATGAGAAGAGCACAAGAAGCCTGCGCTGCAAGCAAGCCTAGCCAGAGCCCTGCGAACCCCATTTTAGCCACAAACCCCATGAGAATAGCCACAGGCATTCCCACCAAATAAAATGACCCCAAGTTGATGTTTGCTCCAATAGTAGGCCTAGCACTCCCTCTTAAAACTCCACAACCAGTGGTTTGTGGGCAATTTCCAAGCTCACATAGCCCTGCTATTGGCAATGCTATTGCAGTAAGGTCTAGAATCTCAGTATCGGTTGTAAAGAACCGACCCCATTGGTGTCTCATTAAGGTTGTGAACAACATGGCCGCTAGGCCTAAAGCCACTGCACAAACAAGCGAGACAATCATGGAAATGCGAGCTTTAGCTGGGCGATTAGCGCCTAGTTCATTCCCAACTCTTGTTGAAACTCCAAGACTAAGAGCTGAAGGAAAAACGTAGACCAAAGAGGTTGTTTGGATAAGGATTCCCATTGAAGAAATAGTGGCTTTTGGGTTAGCTAGAAGTCCACACAGCATTATCATGAATTCATACCACCACCATTCAAGGCAAACCGAAATACAAGTTGGAATTGCTAAGGCCAGCAAAGATGACCAACCCCGAAGGCAATCCATGCTGGGACACACCCACGAGTCCTTATACACACTGGAGAAATATACAAAGGAAGAAAGTAAAAGAAAGAGATTGAGATTAGTCCAAACCATTGCTATTGCAACCCCCGCAATACCCATCTTGAAATGGACCACTAGAAGGAAATTTATAGGGACATGAAGAAGAACAGAGATAGCTGAACAATAGGTTAAAGGTAATGTGACGTTTTGAGTCCTGAGATAGATTCGAAGAGGGTGGAGAAGTGAAAGAAAGAAAAGGTCAGGAATGGAAAAGAGAATGAAAGTATGGGCTACCGAAGATATTTCTTGGTCTTGGCCACACCAAAGGAGGATTCTTTTCATGTTTAGCCACATGAAAGAGATGGGAATGGAGGTCGACAAAAGGAGAAGCACTGTCCTTTGTAAAGTTAAGCCAAGAAGTTTCCATTGTTTTGCGCCATAAGCTTGTCCACATATGGGTTCCATTCCCATGGCCAAACCGGAGATCACGGAGTAGCCAGTGATGTTGGCAAAGCCAATAGAGAGAGACCCTCCAGCTAGCTCAAGCTCTCCGAGATAGCCAAGGAAAAGCATGGAGATCATGGCTCTTGAATAAAGAAGTAGACCTGTGATGGTTGTTGGGCCTGAGATCTTCCCTATGGCTTTGATTTCTTCCAAGGCCTGAATTAATGCAAAACAAAACTAAGAACAGGAAAGAGGGGGAACAAAACAAAACAAAACCAAAAAAAAAAAAAAAAAAACAAAAAAGAGTTTGCTTTAATTTAATATACATCATTACTGTTTTAAGTGACAGCATATAAATATATCCGTATATGTTTGTTTATGTTCACTAGTAAGTGCATGGGTCCTTTATGTTTTGCCTTTTTACCTCAGAAAGAGTTGGCCACCTATGAAGTTCTTGATCATCTGGCTGGAGATCCATGGATTGGTTGAGATTTATGGTATGGGTTTTCATTGGAGAGAGCAATGAGGATGGAGAAAATGACTTAGGGTTACACATAGCTTTCTGGGCAAAGGAGGTTAGAAGAGAACTAGCCACCTAACTAGGTGTTATTGAGCTAAAGGAGGAAAAGTATAACCTTTGTATTGTGGCTTTTGTGCTGTTCTTCTGTTTTGCTGGAAGGGTGAGAGCTCTGAATATGTGAAGGGGTGGATGGAGGATAGGGTTATATATATACATGGAGATATATATTGGGCCCTGCTTTTGGTTCTAAGGAGTAGTAAGGAACGTGTCAATTTATCAAAGACATCGAATTAGATAAAAGCAAAGCAGAGCTTCTATACTCCATACAAAAAAAAAATGCTTTTATGAAGTTTTGCCGACCCCCCAATTTCTGTCTCCCTCTAAAACTATTAAGCTTTCACTGTATAATGTATATTCTTTCTCTTCGATCAATATTTAAAGCGGTTTGAGTGGAGGGAGTTGAAAATTAAAAGAGAGAGAGAGAGAGAGAGAGAGAGAGGGAGAGAGAGCAAGTATTTAGTATTTGCTTAGTGTAGTAGAGGGGGGGGAGTTCTAATCTTAATTACCTTTAGTACTAATAAGATGGTGACATAAAAGATAGATGATTGGTGGGGATATCAGTGTTCTACCGGCAAATAAGTCATTTGCCTTTTTATATGATAATGGTGGCACTCTTTTGGCATTTCCTTGGTGGTGCGTTTACTCTAGTTTAAATTTTAATCAAACTTTTTAGCTTAGCTTAATTGGATAATCTTTAAAACCCAATTTGGGGTTGTTGTTTTTGTACGAAGAAAGATAAAAAAGTTTATCTTGGGATGCCAAGTGGAAGAGATTCAGGACCAATTAGCCTACTTGTGAAGTGACCAGGGCATATTTATGTATTGGCTTTTCTATTTTTCTTTATTTTTAGTGCATTTATTTGACGATGGCTGGCTGTTAACTTGGAATGTTTGCATGTTCTAGGGCAAGCATGCATGTTCCATTCTTGCACAACCCATGTGAGAAAACCCACACCGAGAATGACTCTTTTTGTTGTCTCGAACCATTTGAACGCCCAAACATTGCTTAAACTACTTGCCCAGTTTGAGGTGACATGCTTGGTGTAAATTCAGTTTTCAGGCCCCATCTGTTTTTATTAATTACCCTTTTGTTTTTAATTGTTTGGGGCAGTGAGTTTTTTGGATTGAGAATGTTCTTTAGTGGTATAAATATAATATTTTGTACGGGGCAATGACTATTTAGGTAAAGTGGAACAGAGATGGCCTGAGATTTGTGATCTATTAAGAGATCCGCTAAGATCCTTTTAAGGCTTTAACACCATAGAAATTAGCTTTATAATCATCAAATCAGTTTCCGGTGGCGCTTTGATGTGGGCCTCTCTATAAGCTCCTAAATCCTAATACTAATAATTAAGGATCACTGTCCCTAGATCTTCCTCAAAACTTTTAACGGGCCCAGGAAATGGAAAAGCTGGTGTAAGACATCACAGAATATGAGACACTTGAGAAAGTTGAGATGGGCTAGAGAGAGAGAGAGAGAGAGAGAGAGAGAGAGAGAGAGACATCTGATTTGTATGGTTGGGTGTTTTTTTTTTTTTGGTAAAGATGGTTGGGTGTTGTTACAACTTTACAGTCATGCATTGTTTGAGAATAATTTGGGGTTAAACCAATGAACTTAACAGGTGGGATTTGGGGAGGGATTACTAATAAGAAACCTGTAGTGTCAAATCTAGCAGATCCCTATATATTGCAACTTTTCACTATCTTCTTCTTCTTCTTTTTTTAATTTATTAAAAAAAGCATATCACTTATCTTCATGGATATATTGGAGGTAGGTGGTGTTCGTGAATGGGTCCACTATTTGAAGTTAATGGGGATGACAGTAAATGGCTGTATGAAGAAGAGGCAGATGGGAGGAAGGGAACACTGAGAGACAATTACGTGCGCCAATTACAACCATTTATTGTGTATCCCCTTTCTCGTAACACACAGGTGAGACTGTGTCTTTCTGTAGGAGAGAGAGAGAGAGAGACTTGGCTATGTCTGTAAGACAAAAAAAGCAACCCTACCATTACCAGACCCAAACAAAGAGGAGCAGTTAATTTTTCTTTCCCTTCTCAGAGTGTTTGAGCAGCTTCAAGAATAGTTGTCCTTTGTTTTATTGTATAAGAATAATAAGATATTTTTTCCCTGAAACCCATACTGCCCCACATTGTCAGATTCCCATGTGTCTCTGGATAAATAAGTTGCTGTGGATGAGAGATATGTCACTCAAACCAACAGAACCAATGGACAACAATTAAGCCTCTCTAATTAAAAAACTAAAGTTGGTTTGATGAATTGAAACACGTTTGACTTTTTTTAGCATCTTTATTACTTTTGCTGTTGGGGGAGGTGGGTTCATCGAATTGTAGATCCCACCGGATTGTAGCAACAGAGAGATTGAAAGCTTTTAGGATCACGTGGTGATGCCATTCACTTGTATCCACGTCGATCACAAAAATCATTTTAACATTAGGTTCTAGTGGAGCTCAGAAAATTTTTTGGCATCATAATGACAATATAAAAATACAATACTAATGCAAGTTTGGGGAAAAGGATTTGCAACAATGACAAGACCTGTCAGAATTTCCCGCAAATAAAGACGGAAAAAATGCTAAAGATTATGCTCTCTAGAAACTCGAACAAATTCACAGATTCCATCCCTCTCACCAAGACATTTTCTCCCTTTCCTGTAAAAGGTTGATGCTTGCTTGATCTCAAAACTTGTGGCTTGCAGAGATACCCCATAAATATCTCTCTCTCTCTCTCTCAACACACACATACACAGCCACAGGTACGTTTTACATGCTAGTGAAATCACTAGAAGCCGCCTAAATATTCCCAATGTATGCTTCATCTTTGCGCGGCAGAGCCACATCCATGACCTTTGTATACCTAAAAGAAGTCCCAAAAAAAAAAAAATCAAACTTGAAAGACAAGTAACTTTTCGTCTCCTTTTTTCCCCTTGTATATAAAAGGGTAAAATATTGCCCGGTTGATATATATATATATATAACATATAACCACCCTAACCTACAAAACCGGACAAACAAGTAAATTGAATTGTTCAGGGGTCTAAATTGTATAAAGGAATATGTTTTGTTGGGTGTTCAATTGCACTCATTAAGAAAGAATCGAGCAGGTCTCATTGCATTGGGAAGTGGTATAAGCAAATAAACAAATACCCCTTTAACTGAATGTTGTGTGACTCCCCAAAAAGAGATAATCAATTACAATAAAAAGCTCAACCTTAACCAGTGCACTTCGGCACTCATTAACCGGACTCCTGCATAAACGCCATTGAAGAAATAAGTTGAAATGACACATCCAACCACCTCGGCATTGTAAATCAATAAATTAAAAGGCAGAGAGAGAGAGAGAAAGGCCTGCCAACATAGCCTCAGCACCAACACCTGCCCCTACCACTACCCTATCCTTCTCCATCAAAAAAAAGTCCAAAACAAATAACTAATCCTCAGCGCTTCACCACATCTGTTTCCCATAATCCACCCATAGCCTCCACCCCATGGTCCAAAGACCCAGGCACCACAAGGCCCCACCAATCCCCATGAACACAACATAAGAGCTCATCAAGCCCACCTGAGTTGTCACAAAAACACATTTTGTCCATAAACCACAGATCCAGATGTTCACCACCAGGTTATCATTAATGGCTGATGCAATTAATTGCCGCTCTGGTGTTTCTGCCTCAATTTCGGTATCTAGAGCTTGTGATTAAAACCAGTCTGTCATTTTCATTTTCTTGGGCTTTTCTCTAAAAAATTTTGAGCTTTCTCATTTTCAATGGTTGGTGCAAATCGAAAATTCTACACACAAACTCATAGAATAAGAAGGGTAGTTCTTCCAAAGGAAACAATTTTTTTTATATATTATATATTTGGTCTGTGTGTGGATGTGGATGATTGGGGAGATGGGTAGGGGGTGTTAGTGTTAAGAGTATACAAACCAATAGTTTAAGCTATTAAGTAGAAAGGTTTAATTGTTTAAAATCACACCTAACCAATATGAACTCTTGCATAGCTTTTCTCAGTCACCTCCCCCCCCACCCCCCACCCCAAAC
>NW_027069650.1:782769-809847 GCF_002906115.3 Quercus suber | reverse complement strand
AGAGAGAGAGAGAGAGAGAGAGAGAGAGAGAGAGAGACATCTGATTTGTATGGTTGGGTGTTTTTTTTTTTTTGGTAAAGATGGTTGGGTGTTGTTACAACTTTACAGTCATGCATTGTTTGAGAATAATTTGGGGTTAAACCAATGAACTTAACAGGTGGGATTTGGGGAGGGATTACTAATAAGAAACCTGTAGTGTCAAATCTAGCAGATCCCTATATATTGCAACTTTTCACTATCTTCTTCTTCTTCTTTTTTTAATTTATTAAAAAAAGCATATCACTTATCTTCATGGATATATTGGAGGTAGGTGGTGTTCGTGAATGGGTCCACTATTTGAAGTTAATGGGGATGACAGTAAATGGCTGTATGAAGAAGAGGCAGATGGGAGGAAGGGAACACTGAGAGACAATTACGTGCGCCAATTACAACCATTTATTGTGTATCCCCTTTCTCGTAACACACAGGTGAGACTGTGTCTTTCTGTAGGAGAGAGAGAGAGAGAGACTTGGCTATGTCTGTAAGACAAAAAAAGCAACCCTACCATTACCAGACCCAAACAAAGAGGAGCAGTTAATTTTTCTTTCCCTTCTCAGAGTGTTTGAGCAGCTTCAAGAATAGTTGTCCTTTGTTTTATTGTATAAGAATAATAAGATATTTTTTCCCTGAAACCCATACTGCCCCACATTGTCAGATTCCCATGTGTCTCTGGATAAATAAGTTGCTGTGGATGAGAGATATGTCACTCAAACCAACAGAACCAATGGACAACAATTAAGCCTCTCTAATTAAAAAACTAAAGTTGGTTTGATGAATTGAAACACGTTTGACTTTTTTTAGCATCTTTATTACTTTTGCTGTTGGGGGAGGTGGGTTCATCGAATTGTAGATCCCACCGGATTGTAGCAACAGAGAGATTGAAAGCTTTTAGGATCACGTGGTGATGCCATTCACTTGTATCCACGTCGATCACAAAAATCATTTTAACATTAGGTTCTAGTGGAGCTCAGAAAATTTTTTGGCATCATAATGACAATATAAAAATACAATACTAATGCAAGTTTGGGGAAAAGGATTTGCAACAATGACAAGACCTGTCAGAATTTCCCGCAAATAAAGACGGAAAAAATGCTAAAGATTATGCTCTCTAGAAACTCGAACAAATTCACAGATTCCATCCCTCTCACCAAGACATTTTCTCCCTTTCCTGTAAAAGGTTGATGCTTGCTTGATCTCAAAACTTGTGGCTTGCAGAGATACCCCATAAATATCTCTCTCTCTCTCTCTCAACACACACATACACAGCCACAGGTACGTTTTACATGCTAGTGAAATCACTAGAAGCCGCCTAAATATTCCCAATGTATGCTTCATCTTTGCGCGGCAGAGCCACATCCATGACCTTTGTATACCTAAAAGAAGTCCCAAAAAAAAAAAAAATATATATATATATATATATATATCCGTAGCGGAGTCTCTTATACACACAACTTGTATGCATGAATGTTTCAAACATGTTATCAGTTAATGCACTATATTGTAGATCACACGGGCACGAATTGGTGCAGAATGTCTTGTCTCTATCCTATTTAACACCACTGATGTTGACGTGCTAGTTTGCCAATAGTATTCCTTGCGCAACATTTGCCACCCATGCCTTGGTTCAGAATTTTAAGTCATAATTTGAACAAATGGTCCACAATGAGACGAGTATTTTCAAAAGCTTCACGGGTCTTAGTGGCAAGCATTGCATGGAAGCAATCAAATCGGAAAAACAGATTTCCATTGGTAATGATATGTGCAATAAACACAAGAATTTATTCCAAGGTTTTAGATGCAACCGTGAAAAAGAACAATCATAAAGGAAACCTGCGATAGAAATTCACTGCAACTTTCCACAAAAAAGATCAGAGCATTTAAGACTGATCTACATCAAGGCTTCAATCAGCATAATTCATATATTCATTGTTGGCCACCAAGCACTCTTAACCATATTCATACAACAAATAAAACGCACGAATGTATGAGATTCCAATAGATTGTCACCAAACCACCAACGCACAATCAACTTTTCCATTTTCATGAAGAATAAATCCCAATTAAGGGTATTATCTTGGTTGGGATGGAATCAGTCTAGGGAGTAATTTTGGAATCCAGAGCTAAGGCTTCACCACTTTTCTATGGCAATTAGCCATAAAGCGACATCTCCACAAGGTGGGATGATTTTCATTGAAGAAAATTCTCCACTGACTGTAGATAACTTGTCTCACACAGAATAATGGTGACAGCTTTCAAGAATGTCCGAAAAATTATTGCTTTGAAAATGGCTTGTTTTCCATCATTAATTATATATGTAGAATTTCCACCATTGGCCATTGTAAATGGAGACACCATGCCTTCAGTCCGGACCTTTCTCACTACTTCAAACACAATTTATGAATGAGAAACAGTTCTCAAAGTTTCCAATACTTTCCAAAAGAAGAAGAAAAAAATGATCAGGGAATTTATGGTTCACTCTTTATCTCTATGTCAACAATCAATGAGATGAAAGTTTAGGCCATTCAAACTGCATGCCTTCTCTAATCTAGTGGGAGTAAGGAAAGGGACTGTTAGCTCTCTCCATGTAGCCCTTAAAAGCAAAAGTGAAAGAGCATATCAAGCAGTGACCAAATGACCCAATGAATAGTTTCATCATTAGCGTTGAGCATATTTCCCTCTCAACTTTTGGTTAAAATCAAGGAATGGTGCTTTCCTCCCCGGGGAAATAAGAAACTTCAAATATCTTAAAAAGATGGGGAAAATATACTGAGAAAAATGAAAGAAAGAAAGAAAAAGAAGTGAAATTTGCTGGATAAAGTGAACCTCAAGTAACTGTTTGTATTAATAAGTAAAAGTAACAATAGCTATCTACAAATTCTCACTACTGATTTAACTTGATAGAGATGTGAAAAAATTTGATACAACAAAATACCTCATATGAGGGCTCTGGGCTTCTGAGGACTAGATCGAGGAATAGCTAAGATGGCTATAAGTCCACTAGCTAAGGCTGCAACTGCTGCCACAGCGAAGGCTGGAGAATTTCCACCGCCAAATAGCTGATCCCATGGTCCACTTCCCAGGGACACCACCACCTGCTCTCAAAACAAAAACAAATCATGACTTAAAAGACTAAAGAATTATATAAAAAATCAGATGACATTCTACCAAAGCCATTTTGCTACAGAATTTTTATTCCTAGAATACATAAGTTCACTCAGAAACCTGGATATTAAATTTAAGACTAAATAACAGAAAAACAACAGTTAACAATAAGAGACCTAACTGCATGATCATTCTCAGATAGGGTAATTAAGTGCATGAACATATAGTTATGGATAAAACTATGTCACAATTGAACAAAGTTGGTTGCAAGATTTAACTGAATGCATTCCTTTCAAAAATTAACAGAAACATGAAAATCTATTTCTTTTCCCCAAGCATGATGCTGAGGTGAGATCGCACTGGGGATGCAAAGTAAGCCTGCATCTTCAGAACATTGCTATTACTATTACACTAACTCTTTTTATCTAGAGGATTCAAAGCATAAGCTTTTGTATATTGGCATCAGTCAAGCGAAGTGAGACATAAACACACAATTTTTGCAGCTTACCCAGAAGTTTCTCATGGGGTTGGCTGTTAAAACATATGTTGGCCTCTGATTTCAATAGCTTTTAGTGGAGAGAATTATAAGCTCTGAATGTAAATGAGGTTCTTTATGGCATGTGGAACAGATCAGGGTTCAGAAAGGACACCATTGACTTTCACTAAAAGGGGTGTCCAAATAAACAAGAATTAACATTGGCAAGTTCCCAAAAAGGTTTCATATGAATACAATTCACACAAACAAATGTTTTATGAAATTTTGATGGAACTTTTAACGGTTTACAAGCTGAAGACAAGCAGGAAGGCAAGAAAGCAAGCAACAGTAAAAGACCAAAAGTTAAAGAGGAGAGTAAAAACGACAGTAGTTCACAGGATTAAGTTCTTATGCTACAGGTTGTACTGTAGTATGTTAGTTTAATTGTATAACTCACATGTGCAGCACGCGTCTATCAGTTGTACAGGTATCTCCATGTAATTAGTATGGAATCAAGTTAGTTAGGTGATTAGCTTTAACAAATTCCTGTTTTTTTTTTTTTCCTCTCTCCTCTTTGTTTTGTCCCTATATAAACAGATCTGTAACCTTTTCTCATTAATTAATCATGAATATTCATTTTCATTCTTAGTTTTGATATGATATCAAAGCAACTCGAAAACACTTCCGTCTCTATGAGTTCAACTGCAATACCTAATTCTCAGAGTTCATCCATGGCGGATGAGACTTTGAATCCCTTGTTTTTGCAACATGGACAGAGCCTGGAGCCATCCTTGTTTCTCAGCCACTGCTTGGCGAGAAACCCCCCCCCCCCCCCCCCCACCCCAAACACACACATATTACATATATAATCCTAACATTTAGAGGTCAGGCCTTGGTGTGATGACAAGTGCCTTCCACCAAAAAGCAACAAGACACAAGTTTGAGTCCAAAAATCAGCTTCTCCAAAAAATTTGGGGTTAAGACTGCCAACCAATCTCCTCTTCCAAACCCCACAAATATAGAAACCTTGTACACCAGATACGAAATTTTATATAAGCCTAACATGTGAATTCCATGAACAAATAAATGAACTGGACTCTATTGAATGTTACAGCAAGCAGGTCAACAATGTACATTAACATTTATACATTTTAAATTCTCACGACCCTGCCCCCTTCCCTTCTCCCGACATGCAAGCCTCCCATTTGCCAAAGACGAGATATGGCCTAGCATGTGCATGACCAAAAAATAAAAAAAGCCTTTCCAGGATTTGATTCAACCTCACAAACAATCAAAACTCTAATAGCATGTTAGTTACTATCTGCTCCTAAAGCTTATGCTAAAACTTAAAATGGTAGGAAGTACACATAAAAAATATATATCAAGCTTACAAACAAACTAACACTAGCACTCTTCCTCACATTTAGCCCACCTAATAACACTGAATCAAATGCGAGATTCAAACGTGCACAACAAAAAGAAACTAACAGAATAAGGTCACTAGGACTTGAAACAAGGACCTTTTAGCCAAATAAAGCTCTGACAAGAATCACTACTTGAAAAAGCTTAAGACATCACAAAGAGAGCTGCTAATGTATTATATTATCAAGCACCACTATACTAACAGCCCCTTTCAAGTGTGGGCTAACTATGTTACCAAACTCACAAGCACACTAACACTAACAATCCCTTCAATTTGAACCTTGAACTTTAAGTTGAGAAGAAAAAAAAAATGCACCACCAAGTAATGCATAGAAAAGGCGCTTTTTTTTTCATACAATTTCATATTGGTCTTGAAGTCGGCCCCCCTAGAAAAGATTTCTTGTTCCGCCCCACTCTTCACGTCCAGGCCTCAAAATGTCACTGACTATGGGCTTTATATGTGCCAAAGCAGAAGAGACTAACAGAATGGGGCATCAATCAGTCCCAAAAGCTTAAACTAACAAAAATGAGTCCAACAATGTATATCAAGTATTAGGTGAAGAAAAGCACAACAAATGACACATGCTTGTCATGTGTACCTATCATGTTTATGTCACTTTGAAAAACAGAAAACTAATAGATGGACAAATAAAGCTAAGAAATGTAATAGTGCAAAAAACTCAATTTATCTGCTTCTATAGTTAAAGGTGGTTAAATGTTTTTGTGAAATATCATAAGTGGACCCTAAAATATCATAGCTTACAATGTGAATTAATAGAAGTTTCAAAAGAAAAAGGGAGTAAAAGACAGAAAGAAAATGGGAAATATAGACAGTTTTATTCACCTACATTACTTGATAATACAACGATTTAGGATTTGAATAACCAGTTATACAGATCTAGATAGAACTATCCAGCAGTATGCAGTGCTCTATCTGTTTTATTTTTATTTAATGCTTACTATCATACAGTGTCAATATCTAAGATCAAGTCATCACTTATTAGTTAATTCCAAACAAAGGAATGAAAATGGTATTCTTAATAACAAAGAAAAGAACCATATTCCTAATTAATCCAAAACTTCAAAAATTAAGTTAAAGCTTAGACATTTTCCTTTTATCATACGAGTATGAAAATCAAAAGACCAAAACCATCAAAAGACCACCCAAACATGAAGTGAGTGAAATCAACAAAATTTTGGTAATTGTTAAATTGCCAAATCCAGGACCTTCTTCACAAGTTACTATAATAATAGGAAACAAGAGATACTACAAGAATAAAGGTTGCACTTGATGAAATTGCATATCAATTTTTTCAATATAAAACACAAATTAATGATCTGAAATGTGGGAGAGAAAAACCTCATCCTTTTTGTCTTATATACACATTAGACAGAATCAGAGTAATAGAACCACAAACTTTTGCGAGCTAAGTAAGCACTGTCATACTTGAGTTGCCATCAAATCATATTGTATAGGACAAAGTTTACTTTCAAACTAGTTTGGGGGAAAATCCTCCAACCCACTATAGGTCGATTCAAACGACCATATACAGGTATCTTTAGTCACATGAATTATTTAGTATAAGTCGTGATTTAATACACATGAATGGTTTTATGAATCACCACATAATGGATTAGAGGAGATTCTTCCAAATTGGTTCTAAGGAAAACTTTGTTTTTGTCCTATTGCATCTATAGTATTTTCGTAATCAGAGAAGTGTAAAACAGCCTCTCTCAGGAATATGAAAAAATTGATTCCCATTTAGTTTAGTGGTGCCAGATATGGACAAACATTAAAGGAATGTAAGGGCAGCCATACCTGTGGGATCACTATTGCCAGATTCAAAACACCCATTGATAATCCTGCAATAACCAAGCATTAAGATAAGAACCCCACAGCCTGCACCTCCCAGAAAAATTTAGCAAGTATGCCAACTAAAAAAAAAAAAAAAAAATACCCACCTTGACCAAGTCCCAAAGATTCTATACGTGTGGATATCAAGGCATATGGAACACTGTAAGTGATCTGCAAAAGGCAATGCATATATTGAGCTCTTGCACAATGCATGCAGTGTCATCCTTTAATAACTCTATCAGCATCAGTTCTAACATATGTTTACATAGGCAAAAGGCAAAAGGCAAAACAATTATCCTAAAATGCAATATTTGGTCTAGAGGCCCTGCTCCAGAAATTTTGCATTGTTCTTCTTTGATGCCCCAAGACAGTTCATAACACAAAAAAGATCAGCTGAAGACTATAACAACTTGTGATCAAGGCCTTGCCATGAATAGGCCATGGCAAGGTTAAATTCATAATGCATGGAAAATGGTACTCCTATTCTCCTTTTATTCTTGAGTATGCATGACTTACCGACAAAGGAACACCAAGAATTGCAAAAATCACCAGTGCAGCTATTACAATGCCATTTGGAGGTAGAGCATTGTCTTCAAAGTCAAAACTCTTCACCACAAAGGCAACTACTAGCATTGCAAGAAAGCAGAGAGCCATGAGGATATTTGAAATCCCCCACACAAAACCGGCCCCCCACTTACTGCAGAGCTTCTCCATGAGCACCGAAGTTATTCCAAGAACAACTGAATTCAACATCAGACCAAACGAACCCATTCTAACTCCAATACTATAATTCTGCCCTTCATTAGGCTTGCCACCATAAATCTCTCGACCCATCCAATCTGTATCAAAAAGAAGAAATGGAAACCATCCAATCCAAGTCAAAGCAGTAACAAGCAGGATTATCCATATAGTCCCCGAAAAATATCTAAAAGTCCCAAACAGTTCCCAGAGGAAAGCTTCTTCGGCTTGACCTGACGTTCCTGGCCCATCTTCAGCAGAGGGAGTGGATCTATCGATCGAAACTAGTGGCACTTCCTGAGCTGCTGTAATGCTTATATATGTAGTAATTGCAATGAAAAAAATGTCGATAAAGAAAGCAGACTTGAGATTTGCACAATTAACAGTGCATGCAGTGGTATAAGTAAACGGCAAAATTTTGAACCAGCCACTATACGCTCCAGTTGCAAAGCCAAGAATATTACCAATAGCCATAAACAGAGAGAAATAGGCATTTGCCACTCGAGTCCTTCGATGATCCTTCCCTAGCATGACAAAAATTTAGCACAAGACAAATGTCAACTCTTATTTCTTCTTCATTCACACAATTTTACCCAGATGCTAAGCTAAGTTCTAACTGGTGTTTCTCAAAAGAATGTGCCATCACCGACTGGAAATATTTTATTTGTAAGGAAAAAAAAAAACTTTCAAGCAGAACATGCCCTATTCTAAGTAAATCTCACTAGGTTTATGATAGACAACTTCAGCAATACTAATCTACGTCTTCATTCACACAATTTATCTAGACAGCAAAATGTATATCAATAATACAAATGCACCCTAAGGGACATATTCGTCCATTGAAAAAATTAGTTCCAAGGAGCTCTAATAAATTAATATCAACTAAAAATTATAATAAATACAAAATCATTGCCAAGTTACTTCGCTTATATATTTTTTTTCTTTTTTGGAAAATAAAATTAAGTTCATTTAGGCAATTAGGAATTAATTTTTGCACTAAAGAATCGATTAATTAAGTGGTAAAAAAAAGAAAAATTTTGTGCAAACCTGTGAGATCAGCAAGCAGAGCTCTACAAGGACCTTGAGTCATATTATTAGCCACATCCAGAATCCAAAACCCGAAAACGAAAGCCCCCACCGCCCTCGGCCTAGAATCGCCGCGGTCCCCTAACAACCACCCTATGTCCGCCGAGTGTCCGATGATCAGAACCGCCACAACGATCGACAGAGCTCCGGCCAAGATGAACGGTCTCCGCCTCCCGAACCGGCTGGTGCTCCGGTCGCTCATGAGTCCGACCAGCGGCTGAACCAGCAGTCCCGAGAGCGGGCCGCAGAGCCATATCACGCTGGCCCACGCGTGCGGAATCCCGAGCTCCTGCACGTACGGCGTGAGCAGCGAGAGCTGCAGAGCCCAGCCGAATTGAATCCCGCACGCCACCGAAGCGACCCGGAGCAACCGCCGCAACGGAATCCGAGACGGTTGTCGAATCGGCGGTCGAGCCCTCGCTGCTCGGTGGTGTTGGTGGCGCTCCGGTTCAGGAATTACCGTTTGTTTGCCTCGCTCCGATCTCTCCATCTCTATTGAAAAAAAAAAATGAAAAGTAGAAATTCTGTTTTTGGTGTGTAACCGTTTATTTGAAGAAAAAAAAAACAGCGAGGGAAAAAGTGTGGCGGTATCGACGGAGCCGCGTTGTTTTTGTTTTTTCACTTCTCACAGACAGTCTGGAGCTATAAGACTGTGAGAGAGCTGTGTTTGTTATGAATAGAGGCTTAGACTTATTGCGCCATGAATTTACGGATCAAACCTGGTGTAGAATAGAAAATTTTGATAAAAACTATCTAAATTTCTGAACCGGGAAAAAAGGGGGGGTTTGGATATTTTTGGTCTGACAACATTTTTTTTTTTTTTTGTCAGGATATTTGTTACATGGAATGATCGAAGAAGGCTTTGGAGCTTGGAATTCTGATGAACCACTAAATTGCGCGCAGGATTTTTTTATTTAACTGACAATTTAGGCCCCCCATAATAAATAAGTACAATTCGAATAGTGTATTGAGCGTATATTGACAGTAGTGTTGTTTGTACTGGTGCTAAGATATGATTTGTGATGCTGGTACAGAGTAATGCCGACATATAAAATAGCCAGGGCGAAGCTACATGTTAGGGTGGGGCCTGGGGGGTCTTTCTACTTTTTTTTTTTTTTAATATAGAAATATTTAATATTTTAATAATTAATCCTTAAAAATGAGACTTAGCCCTCAATTATTTGAGTTAGTCTAATAATGTTCTTAAAAAAATTGTCTAATTTGTCTAGTAGTTATAGAGAACGTATTGTTTCTTAAATTTATTTTTTATGGTAAAATGTGTTTTTATATTTTTTAAAGTTTTGAATCATTTATGTCTTTGAACACTTCATTAATTCAATTGAAATTTTTTTACTCACAATGACAATTTGGTAACTTATATTGAAAATGAAAATTGTAAAGATTTTACTTTGGAAGATGGTGAAAAATTAATTTAATTTTATAAAATATTTAATTTTAAGGTTTCATTATGAAAGATACTAATTTTTTGTGTAGATATATATAGATACATGTGTTTGTGTATGTGTATAAAAGTTTGTATAGACTAATAAATTAACAACACAAATAAGCCCCCAAACAAAATTTTTTGGCTCCACCTCTTAAAATAGCATAACGTTAACCAAAAAAAAAAAAAAAAAAAAAGCATAACGCAATTTATCCACGTGTTGAGTAACTTTTTATTGAATTCTAATATTTTCAAATATATGTGGTGTGGATTTATATAAAGGGCCAAAATCCAATCAAGACTTGACAGTTGACATATAAGTATATGTGAATTTGAGTATGATAATGAGCGTGTCTCAGTATTTTTTTTTTTTTAAGAAAAATAAATGTGTTATATTTACAATATTTTTACAAAATTTACAATAAATTATAGATGATAAGCTGTTAGAAGTTATAATTTGAATTTACTACTTAAATTACTTTTTTACTTACCCGTAATAGGAGAAATTATAAGGCTCTCATTGTGGATAAATGATGTGGTCCACCATTTTAGTAAGACTCCCAATTATTTAAAATTATGGAGTTTTAAATAAAAATTAAATACTAATTCATCAATTTTAAATAGGTGGGAGATTTTTATTGAAATGATGGACAAATAACGTGATTCACCATAAAAACCGTATAATTTCTCTCATAATAATGAGTGATAACCTATCACTCATTATTTATTATAAAAATGTCGTCTTCATAACATTTTTTAAATAAAAAACTAAAAATATATATATATATATATGATTTTTTTTGTTGTTTTGTTGTTGTCAAAGGACACGTAAGTAACTGGCGTGTTACATGATGTTTCGCCACGGGAGCCTGGGAGGTTTGGCCCCGTTCGGCGGGCTTTTATTTTAAACATATGATTTTTATATTTAGCGTGAGGCTAATAATGGATCATGGTAGTACTTAATTACTCTTTAGAACTTTTAGTTTGCATGTGCTTTTTTCTGTTGGGGCGGTTAAAAGGTTCTAAAGTGCAGAGAGTTATTGGACAAAGGTATACTTAGAATTGCTTTCATTGTCGTTCTTAAGTCTTAACCAGTCGCATCTATTATTGTTAGATGCCGTGTGTTATCAGTGTGTCGGGATTTGCACTGCTCATATAAAATATCATTTTACAATTAGAGTGCGTGTTGTTTAGTAAGCTAGCTTTTAATCGTTAATGGGTATGCTGAGGACAATTATTAATTTTTAGTCATTTTAATACAACTTTGGAGGGAAATATAAAAAGTTATATAGAAAAAATCAATTACTTTTTTCTTTTTCAATTAAAGTTTCTAAAAATAAATTTTAAACCAATATTCTTAGTGCATTCGTCAACTTTTTAAATTAATTTTTAATTTTTATGTATAATTTTTTAAAATCTTACTTTTCTCATTTTTATAGAATTATATTTTAGCAAACTTCAGCAAAAAAAAAATAGATAAATTGTTCCCAAGCGGATTCTTAAGATACAATAGCCCTCTTGTTTATTCAAGCGTGAAATATTAAATTAGCTTCCACTCAAAATAAAAGGGCATGTTTAGAAATTTGTAAATTTTTCAGTTCCATATTTAGAACATGTTTGAAACAAGATTAATTGAATTTGATTCTTCACACAATAAACACAAAGTAAATTCCATTGTCTAGTGTAATTTATGTGGCAAGAGAAAACTCTCCTTGCAGTACCCATCGAATTTCGAAGCTATATATAGATGAGAAATACTATGTTCACAACACTTTCACAACAAATTCTAAATGACAAGTTGTTATTGGTGGAAAAAATAATAATAATTTTAGTGTTAACTATGATTTGTTGTGAAAATGTTGTGGAAGTAATATTTCTCTATAAAGATAGCAGGTAAGTGTATTTGTATTATTCAAGACATGTGTTTTATCATTCATGCTCCTTAATTGCTTCACATGTATATGTTTTGTTAAAAAGTTTTAACCTATGGCGTCCGCTTCTAGTGATAGTTTTTTTTTTTATTTATTATTATTAGACTAAGACATCAATTGGTTTTTGGTGTAGGTAAAAATTAAACCTCAAATCTCCCATTCAACCATGAAAGACTATATCGGTTAAGCTAATTAGAATCCACCTTCATATTTATATGTTGATTGAGGAAGAAGAAATAGAAAAATTTGTGCCTAGGTATATTGGTGCATATGGAAAGCTCAAATTTATCACATCGAGTAGATTGCGGGGATGCTTTAAATTGAGCTGTCCCATTTCAGCTCAAATTCAAAAGTAGGTTCCTATATTAGCATGTGAATGTGCAATAGAAAGCTTCTCTTTTAGGAAAAAGAACAATAATGGTGACACTATGGCCAAGCTTGTACCAGACCTCTGTTTATCTCCACGACGATATGACAATATATCAGCTTATTCACTTCCACACAAATATACATTAACACATACTAGGTTTGGGTTTAACGAGTAGAGTGTCACTATGATTACGCTTAACTGGAAGATGTAAACTCAGATCGTTATCCTCTACCCATTTTTTGGTTTATCAAAAATACACATTAACACATACCAAAAAAAAAATTATGCCTGAGTGGTCATCCAACTGAGGTTGTCTGTTGGTGGCTTCATAAAAGAGAAGCATTTTGTAAAATCTCTATTATGTTTTCAATTAGTTCAATGGGTAATTATGTTTAAATGTTTTTCTTCTGTACCTTCTTGCTTTTATTTTCCTCTTCTTTCTCTTTCTTTCTTGTTCTTGTTCTTTGCTTCCTTTTTTTTTAAGAAAGGGAGGGATTGTTTGTAACGGTTTTTTTTTTTTTTTATAAGAAACAAACAAGAGAGAGAGAAAATGATTTTTTTTTTGGATAAGAGAGAGAAAATGATTTTAACACAAAAACATATTACAAATTTCAATCAAAAGTTATTATAACTTTTAAGATGTTGAGGCAAATTATATTATACATAATATGCTCTTTTAAGCCATGTATGACAATTATTATTATTATTTTTTATTTTTTTTTTATTTTTTTAAGAAACAAACACAGAAATGATGTTACTTAATAGGGAAGTTAATATATGGGATACAGGGTGGAACTACAAGTCTAAAACATCAATCATGAACCAGCAATAGTACTCCTCATATACAAAACGTGACCAAAATGCAAACCTCGTACATACAGACACATTGCTACAGAAACGAAAAATACACAGGCAAATGGGACCAGTGATCCAGCCAATTCCAAAATGAAAAGAACGGCATCACTTTATTTGTTGAGTGCTCATATCAAAGTTTAGGTAATGTGGTACCCCTTGTTGAGTGCTAACGAATAATGACGACCCCATCGTGATCAATCAACACAGAATGCCTGCTAAGGCTTGTCGCTTCCGATACAAGTTAAGCATAATAGTTCTTTTTTCTTTTTTTTCTTCTTTTTTTATGTATAATAAATAAACAAATATATTGCAAAAGAAGAAAGGCCTCATGGGACCATCCCATTTCACTCATAAGAGGAAAAGGATTGCAAGGGCCGGTGGAACAGCCTAAGATGCTAAAATAAGAGTGACAAAAATTCAAAAAAACTAAGGTAGTAAGCAGCTTTTTAATATCAGGAATGACAGCGACTATTTCTCAATGAACTTCATTTGAGTCATTATGAATTGAAAAGACCACTACTTGAGAATCTATATTAGAAAATTACATGGAGAAGGTCTTGCTGCAATGGTTCAGAATGCTAGAAGAGTTGCTTTTGATTCCACCCATAAAACACAGACTGGAACATTAAAATCAATCCATACAAGGGAGATCTTGATTTTATGCAAGCAAGCATTAGGGAGTGGTAATCCATTTAGGATGAGAATTCATTTACTGCAAAAATGCATAAACACCTCATGGGGGTTTGGGTTAATAGCAAACTGACTCTTTGAGCTTTCAACTTTTTTGTATAACTCGGTGATGTATCCATATTCAGCGACGATAAAAAATAACGTGACCATTAAATGATACCCAACAATTGATCTGCACCAAATAAAACACATATAACAATAAGGACAAAATTTAGATATAGTATCTTAAGTGTTGTTTCTTAGGTTCTTCTTTTAAGATTTATCCATGTGGCTATTTAACTAAAAAATACACTTTCATCCTATAAAAAAAAATCCATATGGCAGAATTTTAAAAATGAAATTTAAGGAATAGCACCTATATACTGTATCTAAGTCGTGCTTTAATAATAAAATAAAAAAGATTTGTTTCTTTTATTGTTATCTGTGTTTCATTTTTAGTGAGAATCAAATGTTTGGTGTCATTTGATGATTACGTGAGTTTTTCCATTTAGTTTCATGAATATGAAAACTTCAACAAGTTATAAGAAAAAATCGAAACTCGAAAGCCCAAGGACCAGTATGCAACTGACCCAAACCCCAATGAGAGTTTATACATTTTGGTCTTTATTTGCAATTCAAAAGAATCCTAAACCATTAGAGCATCTACAGCCGGTTTCCATTCTCATCTTATTTTACCATCCCAAAAAATAACTTTATCAATTATCCCATACCATTTTACAATACACCCAACATCCCAAAACTCTATTTTCCTCTTCTACTCATTAAAATAATATATCTACCTAATAAAATATATTTTTTCTTTTTTTCTTTTTTCTCAATTTTCTCCCCCACACGTGTACCTTCCAGAATCCTCCTTTACTTTACTTTTCACCTTCTAAAAAAACCATCCTAGTTCTTCATTGAAAGCAAGATCGACCCATTTTGCGTCGAAGTTGAAGCATCATTCAACAATTTATTGCTGGTACGCAACGAAGTTTCATGGTTTTTGGAGCCCATAAAGTTTTGTGAGTATTTCATCTGCAATCCATTTATCAAACAATGGCTACCCTCCCTCCGATCTCCACCACCCACCGATCTACCACCACAACACAGTAACCCATAATCAACTGTCAACACCAGAGAAAAAAAAAAAAAAAAAACAATCCCAGGTAGCAACTAAACAAACAATCGCCACCACGCCACCACTACCCTTGGCACAACAAAAATCCACCGGAACCAAAAACCAAAAAAAAAAAAAAAACAAAACAAAATAAAACCCACCAAACCCAGAAACCAGCCACCATATAATCCACCAAACCCAGCAAACCAATCAACCAAACGCCGGCCACCAAACCTAGAAACCGACCACCATGTCAACACCACCAAACCCACCAAACACCGGTCTCCATGCCAATTTCCACATCAGTCTCCACGCCGATCTTGACTGCGCTGACCTCCAACCACCACGCCCATCTCAGCCTCGCCACCACGCCGATCCGGCGTGAGCTCCGATCTGGCAGACTCAACTGAGAGAAGCGAGAGAGAGGGGATGAGAAAGAGAGAAGGAGGAGAGAGAAAAGATACAGGAAAAATGAGAAAGGAGAGAGAAATAACAATATAAAACGTGTTCTGGGCATTAAAAAATTATTTTTTTTATAACATTCAGCTACAATACCATCTTACATTTGAGATGGTACTGTAGCTAAATCTCAAAAAAAATTTGATTTTTCGCATATAGCCTTTCAATTGTGGATCAATTTTTGGGCCTGTATGCCAAATGTACTTAACATTTGACATATAACAGGCCCATTGTGGATGCTCTTATAAATGGGATAGTGGAAATATAAAAGTTTTTCTATTCTATTTTCCGTTGTCCTCACCTGTAAATCTGTAATGCCACTCATACCAAAGTTCTCATGTTAACTCCATGAGCTATCATGCCAACACTGTCACGCTATTGTTACCTAGTCAATAATCATTAGCCATTTTGAACGATCGTTAAACGATGACTGCTAATGGTTGATTAACTGTTGAACTTTTTCCAGTTACCATTTTTCATGATCTTCCTCACATCTAATTGATCTAACCTACTCATATTTTCTTTAACTATCTTCTCTCTTGTTGGACTGAAGGCATAATAGTGATGTTGATTGAGACATTCCTTAGTCCCTACTTCTCAAGCAGACAATGATGAATATGAAGATGGAGATAGCTGCGATAACAATGGCTAGAATTAACCAGTGAAAATTGAGGTTGACAACAATTTTTAGAATTAACTAGTGGGGATGGAGGTTGACGATGATGTGAAATTTTCTATTTTTATAATTCAATAGTACAATTAGGGAGGGGGATTTGAATATTTGATATTTCTAACAGAAGTATCAAGAGGTGTCAGATTGCTAGTAGAGTTACACAACTTTTAGTGGTGATATTTTATTTTTTATTTATTTAAACAAAGATAGTTTCATTTCATTAAACTAAAAGAGAGAATTACATATGATTGTAATTGTTTTCATGGAAAATCTGGTGATGGTATTTTATTATTGAACCATTATGAAAATGACATATTTACCCATTGCAGGTAATATGGTCCAACAAATAACTATTAATTAAAAAAAAAAAGTTTAGCTTCAAACATATTTGAAGTTTAGTTACATGAATTTTTTAATAAATTATACGATTTGTTTAAATAATACATATAGATAATCATTCAGTTCTTTCTTTAAAAAAAAAAAGAGGATAATCATACAGTTTTGCAATGTAACGGGTGGAAAAGATAGCCCGAGCAACTACCGCGTACTGCTTATCCAATATGAAATAGCCCAACAACAACAATTTTAGCCCATTGGTTACTAAAATCAGTCTAGCACTCTCCAAGTTGGGCATGCTACAAGCAACATTATCGATCCGCTTCTCTCCCATATTGGCAAATCATAAAATAACTGTAGCATCTTTCTCCATGAAGCCCAAAGAGAAAAATAGATAAATAGGCTTGCAGCCCTGCAGTTGTCCCTTAACGATAAGAACTTCGTGAACTACAACAAGCGAGTACTTGGGCCTTAAGTTACTTACTCAGCCAGGAAAAAAATATATTAAAAGCTCATATACTTCCAATGCGGCCCTTAAATCCAGACCCAGCATCTTCCCAAAAAAAAAAAAATTCCAGACCCAGCAAAAGAAAAGAACAAAGGTAATATTCAGGAATATAAACAAAGTATCGGTATTTTATTCAAAAATAAAAACAATAAAAAATGTCCGTTTGAACGGAAAACATTTTTTAAGGAAAATTTGATGATTTTTCTAACATTTGGTAGCATCAGAAAATTTGGGTAAAAAGTATGACGGTAAAAAAGCTGAGCCGAGTTGAGTATTTAAAGTTCAAATTTGTTTAATTAATTTTATTTCAAATTTGAGCTGAGCTTGAGCTCATGACCAAACAAGATTACGTGTTTAAGTTTGGCTCGTTTTTTTGTCGAACAAGCTCAATTTGTGCACAAGCTACTTGATTAACTTCTCTATTTATTTTTTCTTGAATATAGTAAACCGTGACTATAATTTCTAACTCCTTTACAAATCTATGAATATTATTACAAATGAACTGTTTATATTACCAATAAACTACAAGTACGAGCTTGATATTATATGAACCCAATTACAAACCTACACAATCCATTCTCATGTTTATATAAGTATATTTTTGAAAATGTATATATATATATATATATATTCTATCCTATATTTTCATGGACATATTATTATGTTTGAACTTGATTTGTTTAATAATCAAGCCTTAATTTGTGTTTGACCTTAATTTGTTTGTTAGCATGAACAAGCTTTTTCTCCAACTGAGCTCGAGCTATTTATAAACACCTTAGTTTATTTACAACTCTAGTAAAAAGAAACTTAAAAATTGGTCAATGGATAACCTTAATAAAAATTTGACATATTTTCAAATTTTGTTTTCCACTTTTATTTCATGAAAAATAATCTTTGTCCTTTCATGTTTGAATTATACCCAAAAAAAAAAAAAATGTTACTCTACTATTTTTTTTTTCTCATATATACGAACTTTTAAAATCCATTTCCAAGGTAGACAATTTTTCATAAAATGACTTATTTTCCAGATCCTTCTAAAATGATATGGGCTAATTTTTTGAGGTGGACAGTTTTTTATTCATAAAATTACATATATTCCAGAACTTTCTAAAATGATATGAGCGTCTGTAGCACAACATTGTGACAACAAGAGAGGTAGCTAGCAGCAAGCCTACAATCTCGAGGCCGAATCGGGAGGTTTCTTTTTGAAGCATCCTGGGCCCTGGGGTTCCACTACCATCTTCAATTCGACCTTACAGACTATGCAAAAGTCATTCATGAAACCTCTCACAAAAATTTAAACTAACAAATTTAGACCCTATCTTACCAATGAAGCCAATCCAACACAACCTTATGTGATTATATTAATATCAGATTTCACTTTGTATGCCTTCGCAACAAAGTAATTCAGTCCCAATGGAACTATATAAAGTATAAACGTCTCTTGCGTGCCCAAAATCTGCCTCAACAGAGATGGCTGATCATCAGAACCCATCTGAAGAGAACTTTGTGACCTTCTTCGAAGGCTGGCTTGTTCGCCAACAAAGCTTCCTCGAACAGCTTCTCCACTCAATTTCATCGGACACCACAAACCAACAAACAAGCTTGATTCAGCAAGTCCTAGCTCATTCCCAAGAAATACTATGAAGAGAAAGCCAAAATAGCTAGAAATGATGTATTTCTTCTTTTCTGTCCTCCATGGTTGAGTTCATTCGAGCGAAGCTAGCTTTGGGTTGTGGGGTACAAACCTTTCTTTGGTTTTCCAAATAGTTGATGGTGCAGTTAAGGACTTAATGGCGGATCAAACACTAGGAATGGAAGAAGTGAAAGCTGAGACAGGGAAGAAAGAGAGAGAGCTGACGGAGACATTGGTGAGGCTTCAAGAAAGCGTGGCGGCGCCGCCAATGTTGGCGTTGGCAAGGCGGGTTGGGAGGCTTATGGATGGTGAAATATCTAGCTTGGACTCAGCAATTGAGGCACTGAAGACAGCGATGCTGCAAGTGATAGAAGGTGCTGACTCGCTTCGCAAATCCACTGAGTAAAGTGGTGGGGATACTTAGTCCGATTCAGATTGTTAAGTTTTTGGCCACAGCTGCTGAGTTTCATCTTCAAACGAGAAGGTGGGGTTTGCTAATGGACTCGCAAAGAGCAACAACTGGCTTGGTGTGAGATCAATGAGAAGGGAGGGTTTAGTCAGTAGTGTCTGTCTACTCTGTGTTTGATTGTTTTTTTTAGGCAAGTAAAAAAAGGCGTCTTTGATATGAACTCATTGACAATAATGAGTAATAAAGAGTATATTATCGAAATCTTGATAGGGCTACCATCATGGGTACAGTGCATTCGTTGAAGAGCCGCACCCATATCAAATTATCGATCACCCCGTGACATATGAGAGTAGTTGGTAGACTAAGTTTAAGTGGGAGAGAAACAGAGTAACTGTGGTAGTTACTTTATTAGCATCAATAATGTATCATAGTATGCTAGAGTTGTAACGTAGTGTGTTAAGGGTGATAGG
The DNA here is from genome assembly GCF_002906115.3 of Quercus suber. Classification (NCBI taxonomy): domain Eukaryota; kingdom Viridiplantae; phylum Streptophyta; class Magnoliopsida; order Fagales; family Fagaceae; genus Quercus; species Quercus suber. Next base: position 790,250 of record NW_027069650.1, on the reverse strand, counting down.
TCAGTTGGCCAATTATCTTCCTAAAGGAATAAGATATGTCCAAACTTAACTCAAGACTCAAGAACGTGTCTATCTCTTTAGCCAAAAAATAAGAAATAAGTTCTTCATCTCTTATTCAGTTTACTCTTGAAGCTAGTGCCTAGTTTAATACTTTAATAGTAACACAATTTTAGCTCAAAAGATAAAATAAAACGTAACCTGATCTATCTTCCTTTCTGTTGGATTAGTGGTAATTCAAAGTTCCAAACAAGGCTACTTTCTGATAAAGTATCTCATGCACCGGGCACATTTAGTGGCGGTGCCACGTTCAGTCCAGGGTGTTCTCAAGAACACCCTGACTTGAGAATTTTTTTTTTATATATAATAATTAAAAAAAAAATTATTTGTTTACCCTTTAAAAAAAATAGGAACACCCTCAAATAAAAAATAAAAAATAAAGTTATTTGTTCTACTTTCAAGCCAAAAAAAAAAAAAAAACCCAAAAAAAAAAAATTTGAACTAAAATCTGAAGAAAAAAAAATTGTAATTGAGCAAGCCCACAAGGGAAAAAAAGCCCAACATCAATCTTAAACAACAAATGGTAAAGTAAACCCAATCTAAAGAAAAAAAAACAAAGTAAAGCAAACCCAACAGATTACAGATGGTAGCGAACCCACGGATTCTCAAAAAAAAAAAAAAAAAAAAAAAAAAAAACCCAATATACTGAAATCAAAAACCAACAAACGGCACAACCAAACACTAATAGATGTTGAGAGAAAGAAAGAAACCTAACCTAAAGAAAAAGAAAAAGAAAAAAAAAACCCAATATACTGAAATTAGAAACCCACGGACGACAACAACCAACGGACGAAGATCGAGCCTCAAACTCGAGCTCCAGAACAGCAAAACACATCGGATTGGTGATCAGTCTTCCTCGCCTCGACATTCTGCTTGACAGCACCGCCCCTTAGCCTCAGGCCTCCCTACTCCCTCAACCTTAAGGGATTTTATCTTTACACTTAACTTCTCTCTCTTTTTCTCTCTTACACATACGAGTTATTTGACCCACTATAGTGTCCTCACTTTCAGTACAATCTGTGATGCTAAAAGTAACAGCGTATAAAGACCAATTGAATTTTTCTTAATATATGTTATAACCATATATATATATATTTCTTTGCTGGGGTATTCTGTAGTAACCTTATGTATTTTAGTGGGTATGGTACCCACCGAAATCTTGACCATCAAAATTAATGGTTTTTAATCTTGACCATTTATTCAATTTAATGAGATACCAGTTACCAGTAAGACAAGTTAGCATATAAAAGCAAAATAATAGACCTAGCTCTTATCAGTTCTCTCTCGCGTCCTCCCAATCTCAATTGATCTTCTTCTCAAAAAATAAATCTCAGCTGCGAAAAAGTGCTTGCTTGATTCGTTCTGAGAAAATTGCTCTTGCTTTTTCTCTCTTGTGTGCTCTTCGTACGTCAATCTCCTTTCCGTAACCTGTCAATTTACTCACGAGTGAAGGTAAGGATAAAAAGAAAAAAAACCTAATTTCACTCACCTCTATTTTGTTTCCCCTCTTTCTTCATTAGTTTTTCAGCGAATCCATTTGAAAAAAAATATAGTTTTTTTCTCTTTTTTTTCTTTTTGAACTCAACATTGAGTAGTTCTAAGTGGACTAGACCTTGTGAAAAATTCAATTGCTTTTGTTTTGGTGGGTTCATTTTGAAACCATCCTAATTGGATTGAACAGAAAAATTTGTAGTCATACCATTCAATTACTTTGTTTTGGTCGATTAAATTTTGAAACAATCCTAACTGGACTGAACTGGATACCTTGATAAAATTCTACCCCATTTATCAGTTATTACTAGGAAACTACCCTCTTAATCCATGGGTGTAACCAGAGACAAATCCTTTATGAATGAATTTATTAAATATGTTAAATTCTTTGCTTATTCTGTGTATTGCTATTGCTTCTGTAAAATGAGTCCAAACACTTATAACATGTTCTTTTAAAAGTAATTACTAATTTTAATAACTCAGGTTATCAATATGAATACTTTCCTATTTGTTTTCTTTTCAGTGTCATCTTTTGCTAGGATTGATTTATCAGATTATTAAGATCAAAATTATACACATAAGTTATCTTTTCCAAATGATGAAGTCTAAATTTGTGATGTTATATGGATATAAAAGTGAACTATGGTTATCTAGTGAAACCTATAAGGCTATGGATCAATTGGGTTTGTATTTATAAATCATCTGTAATTAGGGAATCAATTACACAACTGGTTAATGAGCCCTGCTATACTGCAGAAACCTATTGTCTAACTGTGATCTTAAGTTTCATTGTGAGCCATATTTAGTTTAGAGTTGGTTGAGGTAACCTTGCTGTAAGTCTTTGTATTTCTATTGAAACCTACTGTCCAGTTGAACTATTAGTTTCACTATGAGTCTTTATTAGGTAAGGTGAGTTGTAAACTCTGTTTTGTAATTATTTTTGGACATGTTGTTCATTGTACTTGTTGTTTTGGTCTTAACTTATACAGTACAATTGTTTTGTGTAAAGGATTAAATTTTAAATGTTGTATTTTAATATATTCACTTCTTGCAGTTTCTTGTCAATTTGCTTGTAACAGAATGTTGCTAGCAGCTTCTGCTTTGATGTAATTGGCTTTGTAATTATGCTATTTCCATAAAATCCAAACATTTCTCAGGAAAAAAAAAAAAGAAAAAGAATTTGTTGTTGTTTATTCCTGCATATGCATTTGGTTCATAATCATGATACATGGTTCCCTTGTGAGCTTTTGTCATTAATTTTTATGGTTGTATCAGTTTGACAAATTGAGAAGAAATATCACTTCTTGATGAATCATCTATGCCTTCAACAATTGGAGTCCTGTTAATTGTATTATTGGACTTCATATTTTTTAGGATCTATTTGAACTCTAAGTACTAGGAAGTTGACATGCATCACATTTAGCCAATATCTATATGCTGTCTGATTTAATTATTTAGCTGTACAAATCATACTTATGAAAATAAATTATATAACAATACAAATCAAGCTTAAGCTATTGCTGCCAAAGTGACAACATCATTTAGTTCATTGATTATGATGAGTCATAGTCATCAACAACTATTCCCCACCAGCAATCGTTTTTAATAAGTAAAAAACAAACAAAATATCATTTAAGCAAGGACCGGACCTTACTTGATTCTATTCCTGTCATTTAAATTGCATTAGTTAGTTGTATGCTATTTTTTTCATGGCTTCTTTACGTTAGATTGGTCAAAAAGGTGACATCGGCCATTGGTATGTAGCCTTAACTCTTAAGTTTAAGTCCAAAAATTTAAGTGTATGCTCTTATTCCTATTGTCATGTTTATCAGATACACCTCTACCATGTCGTAGGTGCTGGCAATGGTAGGCATGGGAGTTATCATGGCTTCAGGTTACTAGAGTGGCATAAATATCTTAGGGGACTGAATACCTTATTACTGTGTCGTAGCTGCTTGATTATTTCATTGAGTCATTCATGTAATTATACTATTAATTTTGTTAACTTGCTAGTGGACATGTTGATTATTAGCTTTGCACATTCAAATTTGTATTGTTGAGTTTTCAAACATTATTATGTAAACGCAAAGTAACATTGTTATATAGAAACTTGTGCGCTTGCTGTGAAGCTTTGAATTGCTTGATTTTAACTTAACCTTGGAGTGTTTATAATCTTAAATATATTTTATTCTGATGCTGCTTTTGGAAATGCATAGAAAATACTTGTGAAATTATATGTTATAAATTTTGAAGTGATGTTAAACTATTAATTTGCATGTTGTGCAGTTGTAAGGGTGATTTGTCAGATTGAAAAATGCTCCATGCCTCTATTGGACCCATGGAACGACAAGTCAAGGAGTTCTTCCATTGGATTGTGCCCTGCCAAACCCAAACTATCACAGTCTCGCCTACGCCATATCTGATTAATAACTGTTTTCAATTCCAATGTTAAACCAAGACATTGTTGCTATAGTATAGCCATAACATTGTTTTTGCATTTTATTGTTGCTATTGTATAATCGAATCACTTAGCAAGTTGTTGCATCTTTATGTTTTTTATTATTAATTTTGGAAGTTAAAAAATGTGTTTAGTCTTTTTTTTTTCTTTTTTTCTTTTTTAATTTAAGGTTTTATGAGTATATCTGTTATTTGGAGGTTTAAGGGATAGTTTGATAATTTTTCAGTCATTTTATATGTTAATGAGGGAATTTTGGTCATATTCAAGGCCTTGTGGTACTTTTTTTTTTTTTTTTTTCATTTCATAGATTTTAGGACTATTTTTGAACATCTGTAATTTCCATGGTATTTTTGTAAATTCTAAGGTTTGTGCTTATTTTGGGACAATTCACTGTTAAAATTTTAATTATTACTAAAAAAACCAAATATTAGAATGTTTGGTTCTTAGTTTCTTTATATTTAGTTCCTAAAGAATTGTATCATATATAAAGTGTTTTTGGCAAGCATGTAAGACATATTGAAAGTTTAGAGTGATTTCATCAAAGCCCATTGCACTCAAAAGTTGTGCAAGATCGTGAATCATTTTCTTTATCATCTTTATTTAATTTCTCTTATTTGCTTAAGGACAATTTTTTTGAAATAGAACGATGAAACATATTTTGAACCATTTGCCCTTTAAGCTCGTTATAGAAAAATAAATAATCCCTATGAATTAGTCTTTGACTCTCTCTATGCTTCTCTCTTTGGTCTCTACACTTCTTCTCTCTATAAGCATATTCCCTGTCTACTTCTTCTCTTCCAAAGCCACGACTACTAAACAAAACCCTAAGCAAGACCCACAAAAGAAGAAACAAAGTATTTCAATTCTGGTTGCTCTCAGCTTTGGTGACGGAGAGGTTTTTACGCTAAGTTCTTTAGTTTTCCTCTTTAGTCAAATGTGATATTGGCACTACTTAATATGATAATGAAACCATCATACGTGAGAAAAAAGATAGGGAAGCCATCAAATGTAATAAAAGTACTGTCACATATGATGTTGATACTACCTAATGTGACAATGGAATTGTCAAACGTATGGGAAAAAAAAAGGATGCCATTGAATGTGAAAAAGAATAAGGGTATTTTGGTCATTTTCTATGTTTCAAGATATTTTCAATAATTTTTTTTTAGGTTTCAGGGTCATTTCGGTCATTTTTTTTAATATTCTAAGGGTATTTTGATCATTTTTTAAGTTCTAAGGGTATTCCAATCTTTTTAGAGGGTTTTGGGGGTATTTCAGTCATTTTCTAGGTTTCAAGTGCATTACAGTAATATTACGTTACATTACGCCGTAATATTACATTATTGTAATCTCAATACAACAATACAACATTACATTGATTGTAAATGTGATAAGATTTAGATGATGTGATATATTTTGTAATTTTTAAATTATGGTAATATTAGAAAAAATAAAATACACCAAAATCTTAATGTTACATCATCATAATATGAATCATATCAAGGACACATTAGAGCGAACCAAACACCCCCTAAGGGTATTTCAGTTACTTTTTACGTTACAAGGTCATTTAAGTAATTTTTTAGGTTTCAAGGTCATTTCGATCATTTTTTTAGGTTTTAGGTGCTTTATAGTCATTTTTTAGATTCCAAGGGTATTTAAGTCACTTTCTTAAGTATAGGGTTATTTCAGTTATTTTTTAGGTTTCAAGGTCATTTACGTCTTTTTTTAGGTTGTAAGGGTATTTCAATCATTTTTTTTTTAGGTTTTAAGGATATTTCGGTCGTTTTATAGGTTTTAAGGGTATTTCAGTCATTTTTTAGGATTTAAGGGTATCCTAGAAATGATGTTGGTACTACTTCATGTGAAAATGGAACCATCAAATGTGAGGAAAAAAAAAAAGAATCACCAAATGTAACAAAAGTACTGTAAAATGTGATGTTGGAACTGCATACTGTAAGGATGGAATTGTCAAATGTGAGAAAAAATAAGGGAACCACCAAATGTGACAAAAGAACTATCACATGTGACGTTGGAACTGCACAATGTGAGGATGGAACCATCAAATTTGAGGAAAAAAAAGAATCATTATATGTGACAAAAGAACTATCAAATTTGATATTGGAACTGCACAATATGATAATGGAACCATCAAATTTGCGAAACAAATAAAGGAACCACTAAATGTAACAAAAGAATTGTCAAATGTAATGTTGAAATTGCACAATGTGAGATTTGAACCGTTAAATGTAAGAAAAAAAAATAAGGGAACCACCGAATGTGACAAAAGAATTGTCAAAAGTGATGTTGAAATTGCACAATGTGAGAAAAGAACTGTCACATGTAATATTGGAACTGCACAATGTGAGGATAAAACTGTCAAATGTGAGAAAAAAATAAGGGAACCACCGAATGTAACAAAAGAACTATCACGTGTAATGTTAGAACTACACAATGTGAGGATGAAACTGTCAAATGTGAGAAAAACGTAAGGGAACCAACGAATGTGACAAAAGAACTGTCACATGTGACAAAAATAAAGTAGATTTGATATTTATATTGTTTAATATGACGATGGAACCATCAAATTTGAGAAAAAAATAAATAAAAGAACCACTATATGTGACAAAAGAACAATATGTGATATTGGAACTGCATAATGTGATAATAAAACCGTCAAATGTGAGAAAAAAATAAGAGAACCACCAAATGTGACAAAAAGAATTGTCAAATGTAATGTCTAAACTGCATAATGTAAAGATGAAATCGTCAAATATGCGACAAAAAGTAAGGGAACCACCAAATGTGAGAAAAGAACTGTCACATGTGATGTTAGAACTTCATAATATGAGAATGAAACTATCAAATGTGAGAAAAAAATAAGGGAACCACCAAATGTGAGAAAAGAACTGTCAGATGTGATGTTGGAACTGCATAATGTGAAGATAAAACCGTCAAATATGAGAAAAAAGTAAGGAAACAATTAAATGTGACAAAAGAACTATTACATGTGATGTTGGAACTGCACAATGTAACAATGGAATCGTCAAATGGGAAAAAAAAGAAAAGGAAACCACCAAATGTGACAAAAGAACTGTCACATGTGATATTGGAACTACACAATGTGATGATGAAACTGTCAAATGTGAGAAAAACGTAAGGGAACCATCGAATGTGACAAAAGAACTGTCACATGTGACAAAAATAGAGTAGATTTGATATTGATATTGTTTAATATGACAATGGAACCATCAAATTTGAGAAAAAAATAAATAAAGGAACCACTATATGTGACAAAAGAACAATATGTAATATTGGAACTGCATAATGTGATAATGGAACCGTCAAATATGAGAAAAAAAAATAAGGGAACCACCGAATGTGACAAAAAGAATTGTCAAATGTAATGTTTAAACTGCATAATATAAAGAAGAAATAGTCAAATATGCGACAAAAAGTAAGGGAACCACCAAAT
>NW_027069650.1:774624-782323 GCF_002906115.3 Quercus suber | reverse complement strand
TTTTATAAGGCTTACCCCCCTTTTCCCCCCCCCCCCGGGAAAAGAAAAAAAGAAAGTGAAAACGTGGAGTGATCAAAGAAATATAGGAGAGTTGGAGGCTTGAAGCAATTCACTAAATACTCAGTTTAAAAACCAACTGGAGAGTAGTTCTATTTTGTATTTACGTGAGAATTAAAAATATATTTTTATCAAATTGTCTTATTTTGTCTTTGATTAATAAAATTAAATAGGTTTCATGAAGCTTAATTAGTCCTTTGTCATTGAATAAGAGATTAATAGTTCCACTCCTTTTAACACCAAAGCTCAATTACTAGCTCTTGTTATAGATTTAAAATACTATTGTATCTATAATAATAATAATAATAATAATTGTGGGTGCCCGAGGACCGAGGATGAAGTTGGAGGGTCGCAGCGTTGGCCCGAGGACTGAGAATGAAGTCAAAAGGCCGCAACATTGACATGGTAATGCTGCCAGCCACGGACCCAAGGGAGGAAGTCACTTGAGGAGGAGAAGAAATGAATCATAGTACTCTGTGGTATCCTAGGCGGGAGCTAGGATCTAAAGAGAGTGGAAGTCAGTGGGCAGTATGGAAGCTTTTGGCCTAATGTAGCCTGTTGCATCCGCATTAAATGATAGACAATAGTTTTATCAGCCGCATTGATGAGGAAGTGACCTGAACAGTGTGAGCCACAGCTTGGCAGATTCCTTCCACCATCTTCTTCATATGTGAATGGTAACAATTGTCAAAAAGGGAGAAATGTTAGGTAGAAATGGATGGTGAACATGCGATGGAGGTAGAGGTGTATAAGGAAAGAGATAGCATTGGAAAAAGGGATCGGAAGAGAGAGAAACGAAACAGAAGGAAGAACATTGGGAGAAGAAAGTAAACAGTACCACTTTTTATACAAGTTCAGTCTCCTCTGGAGCGTTTGTGTAGAGCCTGATACTCATTTGTTTTTGAATATAAACCTAATTCTTCCTTGTAGTTGTCCTCGGACAGAACTCATTGTTGTTGTTGTTCTTTCCCATCTCTTACAAATTTTACTGATTTGGGCCAAGTTTGAAGGGCACAACCCATTACTCTAGGTGGGCTTGGGCTACAACTTTCAAGTCCTTACAAAAAGAAAGGGAAGGTATAAAAAAATGAGTAAATACCTAACACAATTGGAGCCCCTTTGTTGAGAAACGGACTTCAAACAACTAATATCATAGTGATTTGGCCCTGCCCCACCAATAATAGCAAATGGAAACTACTAGATTTACCAAGTTTGATATTGCAATGGGGCTGGCTGTGCTCCACCATCAATTTATCCTTCAAACACTTCTTACCAAACCCACCCCAACACCAATAATAACTAATGGAAAATACTAGATTTACGAAGTTTGATATTTCAATGGTTTGGCCATGCTCCACCATCAATTTACCCTTCAAACACTTCTTGCCAAATCCACCCCAACACCAATAATAACTAATGGCAAATACTAGATTTACAAAGTTTGATATTGCAATGGGTTTGGCCATGCTCCACCATCAATTTACCTTTCAAACACTTCTCACCAAACCCACCCCAACACTAATAATAACATACAGAAAATGCTAGATTTGCAAATTATTTGAAATTATTTTATACAAATTGTTGATGAGGTAAGTGATTATTAATAGGTAAAATAGTGATAATTGTGTATGGCCAATTCTTGTTAAATAGTTTGTGACAGTAACATTACTAATAACTAAAACTGTGTCAAAGTTTTTATCGGTTGCTCTAATCACAGCTAGTGAAAATTAATTTTGACATAAATCAAAAACCCAAATTGAATTTTTTAGTGGACTTAAATAGTACTTTTTTTACGGTGGCGATTTCTCCGGCATTGCCAACTCAAGTGAGGTTTATATTCTTAATTTATATAGTTAATTATTCTGTTTTTATTTTCTTGCAAGCACAGTAATTTATTAATACTAAATCCTAGAAAATTTTATCAATTGAAGATAGTATCGTGTGTGTGCATATAATGCACTTTAACATTTAGCAAAAAAAGAAAGCATTACAACTCTACAAGAGTGTAGAGTAGCCAAACTTTCACTTGCTTGAGCGTAAAACAAGGCAGGCAGGAAAATGTTTGTGTGTGTCATCATTTTAAAAGCATACAATTTACGTGCACAACATAATTATAAGAACCTATATTATATAGAGAAATGCTATGTTTACAATATTTCACAATATTTTCACAACAAATTTTATGTGACAGATTGTTACTTGTTGTTATTAGTGGGAAATAATAATTTCAGTTGTGGATTCAAATTGATAACCTATAATAACCTGCCAACAAGGATATATTGTGAAAGTACTGTAAAAATGTTGTGGACGTAGATTAAAAAAAATTAAAAAATGTATCCATTTGAGCATAAAAAGTGGTACTCAAAAGTTCTCTGGGCATGTTGAATGTTGCAAAATGGAAACACAGCTTTCATGTTACTCCTGGTTGAACTTGACAGGTTCTCATCTTAGAACCCTAGGTGATTGCCCTCAATTGCCACAAGCTAGTGACATAGCTTAGCTTTCGTTCCAACTATATCCCTTATAGTTGCCGCACATTAAACCTTTGTCTTACTGACAGGTGGGTCTCACAAAGGTCCGGCGCATACAAGACTTCTGCCTACTCCCTTTGCTAAATCGCAGTTAGTTTAGATGCAACTTCAGCGGTCTACTGTCGCTAAAGAGCCTGGCATGTTGAAGTAATTAACTTGGCTCTTGAGCGTGTTCCCTGATCTGTTCTTTAGGCCTTGTTTCTCTCTTCTAATATATCCCTTTCTTCCATAAGCCCATATAGAGGGGAAAGGGCTCAACTGACACTTCCGGGGAAGTACTCATCAAACTAGGCAAGTGTTTCTCATTTTCACCGAGAAGGAAAACCAATAGTGTGTTCGTTGGTTTGCTAGGAACATAGAGGACCGTCATTGGGCCTCACTATTTTCATGAGAATATTAAGGTTTTCTTGGTCTCATTCTATTCTATTCTAATTTTATACATGTTCACTTCAATTGAACCCCAAATTTATGAACCCCCTTTCATCTCTATTACTAGTCAATCGAACCAAGCGTTTATGAACAGCTAGAGCTTGAGTTGAGAGAAGGCTTACTTATGTTTGTTTGTTTAGCAAACAAGCCAAGCTCAAGTCTATGTTTAGACTCAACTATTAAACAAATCAAGCTCAAACATAATAATATATTCGCGAACAAGCTCATAAATATGAGACTTAATTTAAATTATATAAAATATTATATATAATACTTGTCTAAATAATAGACTTCAGATTGAATTGTACAAGTTTGTAATATGTTCATACGATATCAAATTATTATTTGTGACTTATAACTTATATTAACAATCCATTCATAATAAAAATTCATAGATTTGTGAAAAGCTAAAAAAATTTAGTCACAGTTTTATTATATATAGGAAAAAAAAATTATTCAAGTAGTCCATAAACAAATTCGAGCTTATTTGAAAAAAATAATTTGTTGGAGCATTTTAATATTATTTAATTAAAATGAATTTATATAACAATATAAATATAAATATGTGAGAGTTAATATGGAAGATAACGAGATGTTTAATCCCAGATTGAAAATGAGAGACTATTTTATTCTTTTTAATTGTGGTGATTAATGAGTTTATATGTATTGCTTCAAATATTAGGCTAGATAGATTTAGAATAAATTTCCATATTCATTGGTGAGTAAATTGCCTTTTTTATTATGAAAAATTGAGAGCCATTCACCCACTTAATGGATTAGCTATTAGGCCTATATATATTCTTCAAAAACTCCTTATCTCATCCATTATATTTGTTGAGCTATTATATCATGGGAGAGACAAGTCAAAGAAGGTCTACACTGATTACAAAGATTAGCTAATTAAGGGTTTAAATCTTCTTAAAGAGAGCGAGTATTGTACCTCAGTTTAAATAGTGTTGTGTATTTTCTAATCTCAAATAAATAATATTTAGAAGTATTATTTAGTTTCACTGTGTTATTTTCATTATTATTATGTTTGTACCAACAAAAATAAAACTTGAACATATAATCTTGTTTATAATGAGTTTTAACTTGTCTTGTATTTGAAATAAAATAAATGAATAGACATTCATTTTGTTTACATCCTATTTGTGGCTATGTAGTCTGGAAAATTCAAACCACTATACTATACTTGCTTTCACTTTTTTTGTTTAACTTTCTTATATTATCCTAAGTTTTGGTTTAGGATATGCTTGGATACTATTTATTGCTGAAAACACTATAACAAAATAATTTTTAATGTGTGAATAACGCCGTAAGACCCAATTTTAACTTAAAATTTACTGAATTTTGTACTTATGAGTCCCGTGAACAATGCACAGACTGTTCATGAGACCCACAAAAAAATGCCAAACGCACTAACTTGCAGTTTTCAGCAACCTTCAAACTCACACTTAGTAAATATTTATTCATCCAACTAGGCAAAATCTTATTATGACTTTCAATTTTGGGCCCTGAAGCCATGTTATGACTAAATGGGTCGGTACAACCCCATTATAACTTCGACTAAGTCACACGTACACTCATAGCCGAAAGTTTATTGCGCACTCTTTTCTTGAATTAATGGGCCAAATCAATATCGACCTTGACAAATGAAAATACTTCAAATCCAGTAGCACCTAGGAAACTGGAAAACGACTATTTTTGTGGGGTTTACCCAAAATAAATGATTACTAGGTTTATCTGGTAATGCGTGACCAGCAATTTAAGCAAGTTCCTTGGTGATGTTTATTGGGTTTATCTGATAATGATTGCTGAGTACTATTGAATTTATGCAGTAATAATTGTATGTGTGTTTGATTTTTTTTATTATATTTAACTTCCATTTACTTTGCTCTTTAATATATATAAAAGAGACCAAATAATGTCAGACATTTTTTTACATTTCTGACATAAAATCACCTCTTATTATTTGCTGCTGATATACTTGTGTTAAACAAAGGAAAAGTCGAGAGCAAAGGAAAGTGAATGCTAGAGATTAGGTTTTCAGACACTTCAGGGTACTTTAAAGAAGTGGGTCGTTAAATGACATATTTGACTGGTGGAAATTATTCAATACTGAAGTGGGTCAGTAAATGGCATATTTGACTGGTGCAAATTATTCAATACTGCGTTGTGACACAAACCTGCACTAAAGACTTTTAATAGATCATTATACAAAGTACTGTTATAAAATAATAGCATTGGGGCCAAATATTTAAAGCTGCAGTCAATGGCCAACAAAACATTTTGTTTTTTAAGTGGGAAAGAGAGATAGATGATTTATTGATTTAATCATCTAATGACGTTTGAGGCACTTTTTTTTTTGGTTGGCTTTGAGCAAAACAAACAAAATGGCCAGACACCCTTTTGGCTTTACGAGTGTGAAAAGGTTGAATTGCATGGTAATACACTTTTTAAGTGTATTATGGGTGTTCTTGTTTTCGTTTAAAACGACAACTTACATTATCTGTGAACTCTCCAAGCAATCATCTTTGTTGTTTGTACTTCCTCTTCTTATTTTCTTTGTCTTGGGAGGACTTCAATAGAATTGCTCGATGATGTTACTGAACATAAATGTAGTTGTTTCTATGTCCTCCACGCCTTCTTGTCGTTTTAACTTGTGTTTGCGGTAAAACCACGTAATTGGCTCAATTGTGTGGATATCAAATGGTTCCATGATGCGTATGCTAGTATGTTTACAACGATCTGACTAAGATGTTTTGACTTATGAAAAAAAGTGCTAGTATACAAGCTAAAGGTAAACAAATTGTTAATGAAAGATAAGAACCAGCTTGTGAGATTTTAGATTCAAAACTTCTCGCCCGTATTTTGAAACTTCCATAAGAAGATTCTTATCTATAATTATTTGATGTGTGTAGAATAAGAAAACTACACACACCTAAAGAAATAATTTGAATAAAATCTTAAGTTTTAACACCCTCATTAAAAAGGTAATTTGAAAAAAAAAATCAGCAACTTATTCTTTTTGCTGAAATGAGAGAGATATATCACACACAAAAAAAAAAATTTATAATCAAGGATGGTATAAGGAGCAAAGCATGATTTACTACGGGAGGAAAAATCCAATGGCTGTAACAGGCCCTAGTAATTTGACTCAACACAGTGAAAGAACCCAAAACAAGGACAGCATGCACTGACTGGCGGTCAAAAATGCGCACCACTTATACGAATTGATTTAAACAAACTACGTTGTGGCCTCTAGCGTCTAGCCGTGGTCCCTGAATGTCTCAAAATTTGACCAGAAAAGTGAAAACAATAATTACTTGTCTCTTTCAGCCACTCTGTAGCGTCTACGCATTTGCAGCTGCTTTAAAACCTTCTAATAGAAACATCTACTTAGACAGCTGAGGACAGAGTTGGGCTAACAACTTTTAAGTTATTGAGTGGGTTGGGTTGGTGTCGAATTATCTGTATTTGACTATATAGGTTGATTTAAATTTGACCTATTTAGTAAATATGTCAAAAATTCTTAATCTTAATACAATTTATTTATTAAACAAGTTGCCTTAACTTAACACATTTAACTCGTTTAATTAACAAGTTATGTAAATGCAATGTATTTTTAGTCCTTACATTTTTAGTTCCTAAACCAATTAATGCGTGTTATTTTCGTCTTTTTCGTCAGTTAACAAATGGAAATATCTGAGGGGGCTAATGGAAGAGTTAAAATATTATTAAAAATCCACCGTGGCACTCATCACCCATGCCACATGGGTTTCCCGCCCTTTTATTTCACTGTAATTTATATATAAAAAATTTCTAACCTTTTTTTTTTTTTAAAGAAAATAAAATAATTAAATTAATTTTATTTCTTTTTTTTTGGGAAGAATCCAGAATATGTGTTCTTCCCGGTCAATTATGTTCTTCATTTTCTTTTCTTCCCCAGCAAACCTTGCCAAGAAATTTAAAAAATCAATATTTTTTTTCTCTTTTCTTGTATTTCCTTAGCAATGAAACCCATAAAATCAGTCAGATTTACAAACACAAAAACATGCCCACAGATTTACAAAGCACAAAGACATTCAACAATTACTCTGTCATTCTTTCACATTCCCATTACAAACACAAAGACCTTCAAGGATTCAAAATACCTTCAACAAACCCAAAGTCCTTACACACCTTAATCCAAATTTACAAACCCATGCAAACCCAAATAGCAAAAACCCAATCTAACCTTCTAGATCGAAGATAGAGAAAGGGGATAGATCTGAGTATGTTCATATCAAGGAGAGAGAACCAAGCATGACTGTGGTTGGCCATGAAGGCCCGGGTTGGAGGAAAGATGGTGAGAGAGAGAAAGAAGATTTTAGAGGAGATAAGGAAAAATGGCTAGGGTTTAGAAGAGATAAAAGAAGTGGCTTTGCATCGCATCGTCGCCCACCGAGCTCCGCTGTCACTGGCCTTACGTCACGCCGTCGTTGGCCATACCGTCGCTAGTAACCGATCATAGCATCTCTCTAACTCGGATCAAGCTAATCTCAGCCTTTTTCTATCTCTAACCCAGATCAAACCCATTGCACCCGACTTCACAAACCTCACCACCAATGGCTTCGTCTTTTCGGCAATGGATTCAAAGAGAGAGCTCACCTTTAGTCAACCTATAGAGAGAGAGAGAGAGC
>NW_027069650.1:668482-770378 GCF_002906115.3 Quercus suber | reverse complement strand
CCCCCCCTTTTACTTTACTAGCTTTTCTTTTATAGTTTTTATCTTCCTATCCCCTCCTTCCATCTGTTGATCATCTATTTGCCTTTTCTTCTGGCCGTCCGTCCCATCAGAGGCCTTATCGGTACTCAAGTGGTTCACTCTGATCAACGTTATCCTGCCAAGGGGTTACCTCCCCATTAATGCGGCCAGGGGTGTTAGTTGAATGCATTAAATGTGAGAGTGACAGCTTACTTTGGGGTTAGTCTCTCCCTAAAATTACCTTCGTCAGGCCGAGGATAAGGTGGTCCTCGGTGTGGATTGGGAAAAAAAGGCTTTCCCTCATCTTGGCCCTGAATAGCCTGTGCCCCTCGGCCTGGGCCTCGGGCCGGCTACATGATGGGCCGAGGCTATCAGGCCCATGGGCCCCACAATTTTTTATTATTATTTATTTTTGAAGATTTCATTGACAATATGTGAGCGCAACCATAATATGCCTTGATTGACATCCTATGTGACCAGAAAACTAATATTTTACCCTGATATTTAAAATGATGAAAATTAAGGAATTATATATGCAGAAGTGAAGGTCACAATGTTTGATATGATTTGCAAACACAATACAATTTGTTAGAGGTTATTGTTTGGTGTCAATGAGTTCATGTCAAAATAGATTGATCTACTTTGACACAATAATAATTGTGTCAATTATATGTAGATTTGCTTAACCCAAAATGACTTGGTTTATTATTCATGTCAAGACAGGTTGACCAATTTTGACATGAAAGCATGAAACCATATAACCCATATAGTATAACTGATGTCATTTCTATCAAACATAAATCTTAATTTAAATATACTTTAAGCAAAAAATTATCAATCATGTGATTATAACTTTGTGCAAAAAAATTTCATGCATAGCATGGGTTTAAGTTTAACTGTGTTACATTGAAATTAGGTGGCCATGGGTAGCGGTGCGAAAATATGACATGACCCACAAACTCGACACAATTAACCCGTTTATAAATAGGTTGTCGGTTGAGGCTAAACAAGTTCGGGTCATATTTAGGTCAATACGATTGACTCATTTAATAAATATGTCGTGTTCAGATTCAACATGTAAACTCATTTGACCTGTTTGACTTGTTTAGCTAATAAAGATATGAGTTTTTGATATTATTATTTTGTTATTATTGCTTAATTTATTGTTGTAATTATATGTTTATTACTATATTTATGGCTATAACTGTATTTTAATTCAAATAGATTATTTGTAGGCGTAAATGCACTTTTAGTTCTTACATTTTGACCATATTTCTATTTTGGTCCCTCCATTTTCATTTCACCACTTTTAGTTCCAAAACCAATTAACGCGAGTTATTTTTATCCTTTCCGTCAGTCAATAGACAAAAATATCTTAAATGGCTAACAGAGGAATTAAAATATTAGTAAAAATCCACCGTGGCACTTATGACCCATGCTACATGGGTTTCCCGCCCTTTTATTTCACAGTAATTTATATATAAAAAAAGCCACATTAGATAAAATAATAAAAAAATTTCTAACCGTCTTATTTTTTAAAAAAGAAAAGAAAAGAATTAAATTAATTTTGTTTCTTTTTTTTTTTTTTTTTGGAAGAACATGAAGAAACCAAAAACTTCTAACCTGTCAGTCCCTCCTACCTTCAAAGATTCAAAACACCTTCAACAAACCCCAAGTCCTTACACACCTTCATCCAAATTTACAAATGCAATTAGAATCTCTCATTCTCATCACAAACCCAAATTTATAGTCCTTTCACATTCACATTCTCATTACAAACCCAAATTTACCCAAATTTACAGACACAATTGGAATCTTTCAAAAATAAAAATTGGAATCTCTCAAGCTCTCTCTCTCTCTCTATAGGTTGACTAAAGGTGAGCTCTCTCTTTGAATC
This sequence comes from Quercus suber, assembly GCF_002906115.3. NCBI lineage: Eukaryota > Viridiplantae > Streptophyta > Magnoliopsida > Fagales > Fagaceae > Quercus > Quercus suber. Next base: position 768,463 of record NW_027069650.1, on the reverse strand, counting down.
CATTGCCGAAAAGACGAAGCCATTGGTGGTGAGGTTTGTGAAGTCGGGTGCAATGGGTTTGATCTGGGTTAGAGATAGAAAAAGGCTGAGATTAGCTTGATCCGAGTTAGAGAGATGCTATGATCGGTTACTAGCGACGGTATGGCCAACGACGGCGTGACGTAAGGCCAGTGACAGCGGAGCTCGGTGGGCGACGATGCGATGCAAAGCCACTTCTTTTATCTCTTCTAAACCCTAGCCATTTTTCCTTATCTCCTCTAAAATCTTCTTTCTCTCTCTCACCATCTTTCCTCCAACCCGGGCCTTCATGGCCAACCACAGTCATGCTTGGTTCTCTCTCCTTGATATGAACATACTCAGATCTATCCCCTTTCTCTATCTTCGATCTAGAAGGTTAGATTGGGTTTTTGCTATTTGGGTTTGCATGGGTTTGTAAATTTGGATTAAGGTGTGTAAGGACTTTGGGTTTGTTGAAGGTATTTTGAATCCTTGAAGGTCTTTGTGTTTGTAATGGGAATGTGAAAGAATGACAGAGTAATTGTTGAATGTCTTTGTGCTTTGTAAATCTGTGGGCATGTTTTTGTGTTTGTAAATCTGACTGATTTTATGGGTTTCATTGCTAAGGAAATACAAGAAAAGAGAAAAAAAATATTGATTTTTTAAATTTCTTGGCAAGGTTTGCTGGGGAAGAAAAGAAAATGAAGAACATAATTGATCGGGAAGAACACATATTCTGGATTCTTCCCAAAAGGCCGAGGAGCGTCCCCCATCTGTAAATGCACTCTTAGCATTTTTTATAAGAAAAGTTCGTGCATGGTGATCGACGGTCAGCACCTAAACCTTTCAATCTACTCTCTATAAATTTATTGTTTGGGCTGGTTAGGCTGAAAACCCATTCGTATTCAGGGTCAACCCAAACTGAGTCCCTACAAAAATTATTTAACTTTGGTGTGTTGTCACTCACCGACACTCTGAGGCTTAAATAAAAAATCAAGCTTTTTTTTTTTTTTTTTTTTGGTGTGCAGAGGGCAAGAGAAATATTTCTGTTTTAGGAGATTTCTTTGCATACATATTGTTTCTTGATTTTTCTTTTTTAAAAACAACATTTCAAGCAGTTACTAATAGATCTTGACCCTTTACTTGAATTTTGTTGCTGTGGGAAATGACAACTAATTGCTTGTAATTGTCCGGTAATTTACGACATATGGTTAACTTTCTTGTCAATTATTACCTTTACACCTGTTTAGATTTTTGCTTAACGAGTCGAACTGTGAAATTACATCCAATATCAAAGCTCTTTTGGTCGTTCGTTTCGTGTATTATGTCACTCACCAATGATCAAAACTCAAATAGTACGGATGACTCATTATGCAGTGTTAAAAAGAGTGATATATAAAAGTTGTTGAATAGGTTCCTAAAAAAAAAAAAAAATTAAAAATAAAGTGATTATCAAAAAAATTAAAAATAAAGTTATTGAATCAGAGTGCACCCTTTTTGTACTTTGATTGATCACATGGTTTGAAGTACTGTTTAATGAATTTGGATTTTTCCTATCATGGAGCCCAAACGATGAGGTTTTTCATAAAGAAAGGAAGATTTATTTTTTCCTTTTTTTTTAAATGATGATGCCTTCTTCGTCACCTCCCACGTTCCTTTACAATTATATCCTGACTTTCAACTTTTGTTCTTATTAACTTTTGTCTTCCACTTTTAACATTATTTTGACTGGCTCATTTTTCAGCATCACTAAGGTGTAGCTAGAGACTAAAGAGTAAAGACCCATCCACCCAACACTTTATTTGTTTCAATAGAAAAAGATAGTTTTCCCATCCACCCGACACTTTATTTGTTTTGATAGAAAAAAATAGTTTTTCGTGTTTTTTAATATTTGATAATATTAAAAAAAAATAAGTCAAAGAAAAACTATATGTATATATATTTAGTCAATAAAAAAAAATAATTTACTTTTAGAGATTGTTTTTCATCAAATTTTGTTGAAAAACTTTATCTCACAAAAATGCTAAATAAGAGAAGTTAGAAAATAGGTTTTCTAACTCATTTAAAGTTATTATCAAATATAGAAAAATAAGATACTTTTACAGAAAATAATTTTTGGAAAATGTCTCATTTTCTAGAATACAGTTTTGACTAAACAAACAAAGCAAGTGAAAAAATTAGAGTATAATTAGGTAGTGTATTTTTCAACCATATATACCTTCTTCTTTTTTAGCCATATGCATTTTTTTCTCATGGAATGAAAGTGTATTTTTAGTTAAATAGCTACGTATCTGAATTTTTAAAAGGAAATTTTAAGGAACAATGCCTTAGTATTGTATATAAGTTTTGCCAAAATAATTAATACAGCTGGGTTCAAGAAAGTTTTCCAACATGGCTTGGGCACATAACATAAAATAACATGCTTGGTGTTGCATAGTTTGCACTCTGATGGTCATGAAATTCTTGGGTAAATATTGGAATCAATCCAAGACGTACATTGCGTAAGATATTCGTATATAGGTACAGAAGTATCCATCTTGTGAGTTTCAGTTAACTCAACTGGTAAAATTTTTGATGATTGAATAAGAGATCTGAGATTCAATATTTGTCTATACCAAAAATTAATTGGTGTTTTAATCTGATAATAAAAGACAAAAATTACAAAAACGAATGCCCATAAGTTAAAATTCTATAAATAAATAAATAAATAAGAATGGTACCCATCTTAAATGGTCCTCAATCAGAAAATAACGAGCTCTTATGTTATTATATATTCCCATCATGGTAGAATTTTAAAGTATATTAATAATTTTGATTAGTTGTCTTAATTTATGAAGGGCCAATAATAGCACCGGCAAGGCGGCAACCAGCTATTTTGGTTTGGAGGGTCGGTGGTTTTGCTTAATTAATAATTAGTCTGTCCTGTCTTGCAAATTGCAATTCTCTCCCAATAATTGATAGGTAGTGTCTTGTCCGTGCAACTTTGTTAATTGTCCTCTCCCAGAAAAGAAAATGTGTAAAAGGAAATGAAAAATAATAAAAAGCGACCGACAGAAAGAAGTGGGGACAGCCTTGTTGTTTGTCTTACGTACGTATGTTCAGTGTTGTATGTAATAATTTCAAAAGAAGATGAAGACTCTTTGCTTTTTTGTACTGAAATAGCTTCATTTTCACTTGTGATCTTTGAAAAGACTATTATTATTGGATTGGAACTTGAAAAAAACTAGGAGAGTGGAGAGAAAAGTATAGAGACATGTCGTTGCAGTACATGGTTCAAATAGTATATCCATTATGTGATATATATCTCTTTGGATAAAAATTTCAAAATCAGCTTATCTATAGTACTCTTTTTTTTTTTACGGGATTTTTTTTTTTTTTTGTTTTAAATAACAATAGTTAGTGGTAATGTGTTTTAATTTTTACATTTATTTAGTGGTAATGAGCCAGTTTCTCAATAAAACAAATGATATTTCAGTTTAAAAAGTGTGGGGGGTAAAGTCCAGCCATACGTAGTGGGCCTAAAGCCCAAGGTGAAGATTAATGTATGTCCGAAGAGGATAAAATTGTTGAGGTTTATTTCGCGTGAAAGAATGATACATGGGGATGAAGAAACTCCGTCCGAAGAGAGTATCAGTATTCCGAAGAGATGACTATCCTCGGATGAAAGGATTTTGGGGTCATGTAAATATCTGGGGGGTTCAAATGAGTTACTAGTGATTTCAGCAATTTGGATAAACTTTAGACATACCTGGAGACAATAGGAACGGAGAAATATCTAAAAGGAAAAACTGCCACCATCGTATTGAATATACTGCAGCAACTTTTCTGGCCGCATTTATATGAAGAAGACCTCTGAACAGTACAACTTGAGCTACCGTCATTCACAAAAGCTAAGAGAGATACATGACATAACATGCACTCAAGTAGGGAGCTGGATGAAGAACAAGTGGACGATGGGGATGGTAATGGAGGAAGATATATAAAGAATTAGGGTTCCTAAAGATGGGGGGGGGGGGTGGGGGAGAAAAAGAATTGTAACCTGTATCCAATCTATCATAATTCTCTTCGGACTTGAACTTACTTGGTCTGTACGTGTACTTTTATACTGGTTTATACTTGTATGTTGTGATCAACTGTTGTTAGCTCCATAGTTAACCTAGCTCTATCACCCACGCTCTACAAATTTATTTTTTTTGGGCTTGGGCCACAAATCCTAACCCTACAAAAAGTATTAGAGATAAGCCAAACCCAAAAGTTTCTTATTTTGAGTTTCTCTCCATAGAGAAACCCTTTAAATTTTCACTTAAAAATTAATATGATTATATATCTTGAATTTTTAACCACTGAATTGTATTTTTTTTATGTTCTTAACATGCATGTCAAATTTATTTCAAATCGGATATTAATTACTATTTGATTCATTAACGTTTTTTTTATGCATAACTTAAAACTAATTAAAACTTAAAATTTAAATATTGATTGATTATATAATTATTAATATTTGATATTCTTGAAATTTTGCAAGCATGGAGAATTTCGTAAGAAAATGCAATCTAATGGTGGATTTATTAAAATTCACAGTCAATAAAAAGATATAAGAGGAGTTTAAAGGGTTTTGAAAAAAACTTTATCTTTTTTTTTTTGGGTTTAATTTTGTAAAATTTTAGATCATGAATTTTTTAAATTGTGTATAAAAACCTATATAATAGATTAGTTAAATTTTGTACAAATTTAACTTAGAGGTTAGAGCATATGGAGAGAGAAGAAAAAAATTGCAGGAATTATTACCTGGATATACCATTGAGAGATATTTTTAGATCATGTGAGAGATATTTCTCTTTTTTAATTTTTTTTGTGAGCATATTAAAATTTTATAAATTTAAGAGGCAAAATCAAAATGACCTTGAAGTTTATAAATATGTTAATGAGTGACAAAATACACTAGTTAAGTTTTTTTTTTTTTTATTACTATTATAATCAATTAGCTTTTTATTTTATTTTTAGAAATCATCACACATGAGTTTTTTGAAACTGTATTTATTTATTTATTTATTTTTGTTGTTTTCTAATACAGTAAAATCCATTAAATTATTCTTTAACTAATGCGTGAATGCACCTGGTTAACAAAAATTTAAAAAAAAAATTATAAAACTTATTATGAAAATGGTCTTACTCAAAGTGGCAAACACCCTTTGTGATGTAGTATTTACTTTTCGTAAAAGTCTAATTTTCTTTGATTTAGGCACACGAATTGTAGGCCACCTGTCGGTAAACGGGTTCAGATGAGAGGATTGAACATGTTTCACAATTCATCACACGATTGGTCTCGGGATTAGAGAATCAAAATTATTAGAGGCCTCAATATTCTCAGCCAAACCAACTCTCTTCCACCCACGATATAATTATATAAAACAAAACAAACAAAGTAAAAATTCCGCTACTCATTCATTGTTACATTCCATCACCGTCAACTTTCTCTAAGGTTATGTTTGGTTGCATGGAAGAGGAAGGAGGAAAAAAAAAAAGAAAAAAATTTCTCTTGTTTGGTTAAAATGAAAATGAGAAAATAAAAAGAGAGGAATGGAAAAGGTTTTTGTGAATTCACCATTTTTTTTAATTACAAAATTACTCTACTCTTTAAAAGTTTGGATTTTTTTGTAAAATTACTTTTATATTCCTACTATTTTATAATTTTTTTTAAAAAAAATGTGTAAAGTATATTTTTTCCTATTCTCTCTTCTCTTCACATCCGAACATATATTTTCTTTTGCCATTATCTTTTCTTTCTCTTTCGGTATATATTTAATTTTTTCTTCCTCTTTTTCCATTCAACCAAACATAGTATTACAGCAAATCTTGAAGCTTATCAGCAAGTGTGGATAATTTCTTCTATGATGTGAAGTCGTCCAGAAGGTGACCCTACTTCACCTGTCAAAGCCATAAGATCCATTGTATTTTGACTATACTTAGTGCTGAGCTTAAATGCTTTTTGAATTTGTTTTGTTTCTATCTTCGAAACAACGACTTTTTTGTTTCCCCCAATTATTCGTTTGCAATCGAGGGGCGATGCGAAAGTGTTTTCCACGCGCTTCAGTGGAGCGTCTAGGAGTTCTCCACCTCTCATGTTTGTCATTACATTAGCCACGTGGTTGTTGCTAGACTTGAGTTGCACATGTTGTCAAAGTTGGCGGCTTCACGTTTCCGTGGTTTACTGACTCTCAACCATACGACATGTTTGGGATATTTTATTTATTTATTTATTTATTTTAATTAAAGAAACTAAAATATATTTCATTATTTGAATTTACAGTTATTGTCAATTCTAGTCCATAAAATTTTATATTTTTAGATTCCCACCAATGTGAATATGTGATTCTTTTATTAACCAGTCAATACAATTAACAATTTGAAAAAAAAAAAAACACGTTGAATTTTATACTTATATATTTTAAATATCAAAATTTATCATTTTAAACTCACAATAATTAAAAGAATCCTCACTAAACTGATCGGTTTCCCATCTAATATCACCAAGCATAATCACAAGAGAAGAATAGCATGGGTTCCCTGAATTGAGCAAAAGACTCTAAGAAGTCATAAACTCTTCTAGCCATAACGTTTTGAGGACCAATAGATCGAGCTCATGGTCCGGAGCCTTGCATAAGCTATTGTTATCTCCAAGCGCCAATCACTAAGCCTTTGTCACATAACCACAATCAAATCCATTTCAAGGCAACCCATTTCATATAATTCATCGTACAAATTAAACTTTACCATTATATGTACATAGATTGTCACATCATTTTAAATAATATGATATAATAAATGACATATATATATATATATATATATCATGAAATGGAAGAAATGAATTGGATTTAAAATATGAGAAATATTATATCTACAACATTTTTACTTAAATAATGTTAGTAGTGGGTTTAAATTATAAATTTAGAACTAAAAACAATTTATTACTTAAAATTTGTTGCGAAAATATTGTGGTTTCTTGAAATATATAAATATTTTTTTCATACACCATCATGCACCTTTGGTATGATGGTCACTTCACAAGTACAAATTTTTTGTAAGATGAGAGAGTCAAGAATTGTGGTTTAAGTATGCAAAAGAATAAAAAACTTTACACACATAAACAATTTAAAGTAAAATTTCTACCTTATATAAAAAAAATAATAAAAGAGATGGTTCTTCATACGCATTCCTAGCAAAATCATGTACCAGATCTTTCGCACAAACTTTTGTAATCTCCAATCGCCAAGCTTTTGTCGCACATAGTCGCAATCACATTCCTAGCAAAATCATTAACCTCATGGCCACTTGATTATTAGCTCGCACCCACCAACCCTTAAAATCCACTAACTATAAGTGGATATTGTTATTATTTGAATTTATCATATGTTATAGAAAACATCATGTTTGAAAATACAAAATTGAATTGTTTAATGTATTCTTCCTAAATAATTAATTGTTAACCATTAACAATGAATAAGGTTTTTAAATGACAACAATACTAATGGACATTAATGAACATCTTATTTGAATCATGAATAAATATTTTGTTTTAAAATTATTTATTTATAATTAGGTCTAAGAAAGAAATAGTGAAAATTTGACTTTATTAGTTTTAAGAAAGAAATAGTGAAAGATCAAATTAATTAGTTTCAGAAAGAAATGGTGACAGATTGAATATAAATGTAACAGCAATAATTCTCAAATATACAAAAATAGACATTTCTTACCTGAAAATTTGGAGTTAAAATTCTCGCATTTTACAAGTAGTGTATTTCTCAATAAATTTGTCAAGCGAATACCCAAATTTTCACAAATTTATAGGAATTATAACAATTCTTATCTCAATTTTTTGCAAAATTTAATAGTGTCATTATTATTAAAACGTATTGAAATGAAAAAGTAAAGTAAAAACAATTTTAAAATCATTAGTCACTTTTGCTAGGCGGAGGTGAATAATAATATAATATAATATAATATGAGTTATGATAATAAGTGTTCTTAGGACAATTGTTAATAAAAACTATTTTAAGAAAACTTTTATATTACTTCTAGGAGAATTAAAAATATTGTCAAAATATTAATTCTTTTTTTTTTCTTTTTCTATAAAAATTTTCTTAAAATTGTTGAATATTTTACTGCGGTTTTAAGAGTATCTCTGTGCTGCTGTGGGAGAAGCAACAACTATTGCAAAAACTGTCTAGTGCAATTTGTGAAAGTACCAAACTCATCTTAATGGAAGTCCTACAACATAGATCCCATATGTTTAAGAATTATCCACATAGATCCCCCGTATATATGTGTGCGTGTGAGAGAGGGCAATGTTTTACTTACTATTCTAAGTCTGATCTAATGGGTCTTAATTCCATAGTACTATATTTGTGTTAAAGTGTGTTTACATATATAAAGGCAGTCCTTTATACAGTGTTTCACTGAGTTTAATAATCTTTAGAACACTAAAAAAAAACAAGAAAACACCTCCAATTCCTGACAAAGTTAGCATTTAAGTCATGTCATGAACCTAATTGACAGAAGTGGTCTAGGGGCAGTGCTTAATCGAAGGATTTGTTTGGATATCATAGCAGTCACCTCCACCTCTCATTTTCCTCTAGGGGTTTTTATTCAACTTTGATTTTTATTTCTTTTATTATTTCACCATTTTTTTTTTAAAAACCACGTTGTTTAGATTTTTTTTTTTCTTTTGTTGAGAAAAAAGTTGTTTAGACTTTAGATGGTTCCATGCAATTCACGTGAGTTGTGACATCTTATCTTATATGTTATCTCTATATATATATATATAGAGGCAAAGTTTAGAAAAATTTTAATTAGAGGATAATTTTATGCCATGTGTCATAAATTATTTATTTTTAGAGAGAGTTTTATTTCCTAATTTTAGATCAAATGTGGAATCACATCATAAATATTCATCCAAGTAAGTTATTAAGTATAAAAACAAAAAAAAATCTAAAATAAATTAATTGTAAAAAAAAAATGTTTCACAATAACAAAAATTAAGAAGTAATAATAAAAAAAAGACATGAACAGTTTACATTTTATACCTAATGAGATTATAAGACTTTTTGTAGATTTGGCTATCCAACCATGGTGGATGGGGAGAGATTACAAGACTTTTTAAAGAGTTTTCAAAATATAAGAATGACCATTAATAGTATTTAAATTATATATATATATATATATACTAATATGTATCTTATTATATATTTTTAAGTGTATCCATGCATATGCATAAGATTACAAACTAGTTATAATTAATGGGATATATAGCCGAATGAAAAAAACTAGAGTTATTAGAACTAAAATTATAGGGCTAAATTGATTATAAATTTAAACATAGAAAAAATAAAATGTTTTTTAACTTAAAAAATTATTCATGAATGATATTGATAACATTTTTTTCTTTTTCTTTTTTCTTTTTTAAGAAGAGAGAAAATAAATAATAATCTTCCATTGGACCTACAATACTTTCAAAATTCAAACTCCGGGTGCGATTTTATACTAGCTATATGTATTTTCTGTTAAAGAATCAACGTCCAGTGGTCCACTAATAATGTGCTTTGGCCCGTTGACTTGGTTGGTGATGAATATTGTGAATTCATAGAATATCCTCAATTGGCACCTAATTAAGAGTAGTGCTAGTGTCACCAAAAATAGCATAATTTTATGCCACAATTCGCCACGTGGCAAGTTATGACTGGTGAAGGAGTATTTGTTGGTTATATGAGGACACATCTTCACTAATTACAACTCGTCACGTGGTAAATTGTGGCACAAAATTGTTATATTTTCGGTAATCTCAACATTTTTTTCTAGTTAATAATTTGATATAATGATATGTCCCCACCATTCTGTACACCATTCTGTGTGATGGGAATATTCTACACGTTTTCTCATGCGAACCAAACCGGTGAACTCCAAAAGTCCAAACCTTAGGAAAAGAAAAAAAAAAACCAATGATGAAAATCCGTGATTTGTAATGTAATCTGCTTTTGTTTTTATTTGTTTATTTTCTTAATATTAGTATCAACATAATTGATGAGTTAATGTTTGTAAGTTTTAGTTAGCTGAACTAGCAATACTTGTCGTTAAATAAGAAATTTGAGATTCTATCACCATGTACATCAAAAAACTGATTGATATTTTGATCTGATAGTAAAAAGTAATTATCAACAGAGAGACAGAATTAGGGCAGAAACTGATTTGATTAGCTTGAGAATAACTAATTACAAGCTTTGTTTATATACTAAGCTAACAGAGAAGCGGGAATTAACTAACTTAACAAACTATTAGAACTAAACGACAACTGTACATATTAAACAAGCCACAATATACGCAAAAGAATTAAACTACTTGTAGCTTATGTATATTATGAGTTAAGCTACTGTCGTATTACAGTGTCCTTTGATTTTTAATTTTTAATTTTCAATTTCTTTTTTTGTCCTCTTGCAAGTCATTTTATGTCTCACGTTTTCTTGTAAAGTCACTGGCACACCCTACGTGGCTGCTATCTCTAAAGAGGCCTAATGGCCACTCATCCTAGTGACAGGGTGGGCCACACCTTCAAAGCTTGTGATGAGTTTAAAAGCAGTGGGTAACAACAGTGCTAAAAAACCAAGGTGCTTGAAAAAACAAAAAAAGTGGCATCAATGTGCCAAAAAGTAGTATAGTGGCTCACCAGAACTAAAAAGTTATGGTGCTTCGAGGAAAATGTTGACAAACGTGCAAGATCTGTTTTGTGCTTACAACCATATCATAAATACAGCGAAGATCCAAAGGAGATTCCGAACTTCTGCATACAACAGAGCATTTACAATAATAGGGTTAAAAATTTAATTTTTTACTTTCATTAAAAGTTACTTTATTTATTTATTGAAAGTTATTTTATTTATTTTATTTTTATATATGTTATAGTAGTGCATTTATTTTAGTTTTCAATATAATAAAATAATATAAATATCACAATAAAATAATATAACTACTATAATAAAATAATATATCTCACTATTAAAAAAAAATCTACAACACCAACCACAACTACCTCTACCATCAGCCACAGTTACAACCACAACCACAACCACCACCACCACCACCACCGGCCACCAGTCCACATCAGCAAAAAAAAAAAAAAAAAAAAAAAANTTTCCACCATACGTACCTTTCATGATAGAGCGACCTCTGAGCCAAAGCTCACCGGTCCGGTTCACCGGCAACGCCTCACCAGACTCTGGGTCCACAATCTTACCCTCCATGTCTGGCGACAACAACCCAGCCGTACCGTACCTCCTACTCTCCTCCAACGAGTCCGTAGAAGCCCCAACTCCCGTTGATTCCGTCAACCCATACCCCTGAAGAATAGTCACCGTCGGATACCTCTCCACATACCCTTCTATCACCTCCTTACTCAGCGGAGCTCCGCCTGACAAAACCGACTGCAGCGAACTCAAATCGTACTTCGACCGTATCTGATCAGCACCGTTCACCAGCGCCACTAGAATTGGCGGCACCAGCGGGAGGTACGTGATTCGGTACTTCTCGATTGCTGAGAGCATATCGTGCATCTCGTACTTGGAGAGAATCACGACCGTTGTTCCTGATGCGAGCAGCGCAACAGCGAACACTGCTAGACCGTAGATGTGAAACATAGGGACGGTGCAGATGAACCTGTGGTCCCCTTCGGTTAAGTTGAACCGTCCAAGTACAATTTGGATCATCGCTATCAGGCTCTTGTGCGAACCCACCACGCCTTTGCTGGCTCCGGTGGTGCCGGAAGAGTAGAGCAGTGTCGCCGTGTCGTCCTGGTTGACTCGGTCCTGACTCGCCTCTCACTCGGCTGCTTTTTCAACATCTCACTCAAAGTGGTTAAGATTTTCGCGCTTTTGACATACTGTTGTGAAGGCTCGTCTTCGTCGAGGAGTACGATAGGGAGAGTCGACTCAGCGAGTTTGGGGACGAGTTGACGAGTCGTGAAAGCGAGGATCGGTTTCGAATCGGCAACTTGCTTGCCGATTTCTCTGGTGGTGTTGAGGGGATTCGTGGTGGTTATCACGGCGCCGATGGACATAACAGCCAACACACGACGGGGAAGTAGATAGAGTTTGGAGACAGTAGGAGGATGACGTGGCCTTTTCTGACGCCAATATCGGCGAGACACGTGGCGACGGAATCGACGGCTCTCCAGAGATCAGAGAAGGTGAGGTGGCGGCCTGTGGAGGCGTCGATGAAGGCGATCTTGCCATGGTGGGCCCGGGACGATATGAAAGTGGTGACGTCGAGGAATGATTGGGTGGGTGCGGACACGGCTTGCGTTTGCTGTAGAAGATAGAATTCGATTTGCAGAAACCACTTCTCGGATCGATGGTCACGTTTTGTGAGACATGGTAGTCAAATTTTCTATGATCTTCTTTCTGCTTCTTTGTGTTGTGTCTGTATGCTATTTTAGCTTCTTCGTATAAACAGTACTGCCACTGTTGTTTTATAGAGGATTTGAATATTTGACTTTGTACTCGGAAGTGTCGAAAGAGTTTACATTGGTCGGAATCGGAGGCGTTAAAAGGGTCTATCTACAGCCGTTGGATGGGTTTTAGGTGATGTTTTTTACGAATGAGATCTGTTGAGGCGTCACTCTCCGTATATTTTTTGTCTTGACTCATGATTTAATAACCTCGTTAATGGGGGGTTTATCGTAAAATGTGTAATAATTTTTTATTGAAAAATGATAACCTTAAAAATTCATTTAAAAAATAATTAATATTTTAACAACATTACTCTTTTTTTTTATAAAAATAATAAAAAAAAATTTTATAATATATTATTAACAGGTACCTTAAAAGTATTTATTAACATAATTTTTTTTATTAAAAAGAAAAACTGTGATTAGTTGTTGATGTATATTGGACACGTGAAAATTATTAAAGTATTAAAATTGCTTTATTTTATTGTCTTATTTTTCACACGGTCTATAATAAGTGGCGGCCGTTGAGCTGTCGGTTCGTTCTCGCCGTCCCAAAAAAATGACAAGATGGAAAGTGTTTTAAAAAAGGAAAACACTTATTTATGGGCCCTTTCGGAGATTTTTTTTAAAAAACATTTACACCTTCCAGATTTCTTTACTAGTGAGGCGCTCAGGTCCCAACTGTGAATTGTCCCTCAAAAAAAAAAAAAAAAGTCCCAGCTGTGAAACTTTTCTTTTTATATATATTGAATTCAACCAAAATTAGCGAAGCATAGCCAAGCCATGATTTCATCAAATTCTCTGGTTCCCATCTTATCTAAAATTTCCCAAATAAGATGCAATAATTAGCTTATATATTATAAAAATAATTCTCAAAAAAATTATCTTATATGTTTTTAATAATTAATTATCTTATATATATTAGATATATTCATTATCCATCTTTTAAGATATAATTTTAATTTATAGCATTTACTCGATAATAATTATTTTTTAAAGACATGAATTTATAAGTAGAATTCACCAAAAATAATTTTTCCTAAATTATAGAGTAACAGAAAGTTAACAAATGTTCTAAAGATATTTTGTAACATCATCTTATTATCTTATGATATCATAAAATAATTATTTTATAACGTCATCTTATAAAATGTCATTTTTCTCATAAAGAAAAACTTATGAAATGTCCGTCTCATATTTGGTAGATTTCGCCTATTTGTATGAAACTCATTTTTATTATTTAGAACCCAACCTTGGTGGTTAGGGGAGGTCCTTTAATCCAAAGACTAGGGGGCAATGTTAGGGATTTACAAATTGTGGACAAACCAACCTTTACCTTATGACACTATTTTATGGAATGTCCATCTCAAATTTAGTAGATTTCACATATTCACAAATTATGAGAGGGAATAAAAGATGCTCCATGAGATAATTCATACAAATAATTTTCCCTCCATGAACCTCACAACTATATATAACTCATACCTTATGAGATAAAAGGATGCATTAATGAAAAACATGAGATGCCTTCTCAATAAGATGAGCACATATATTTAGCACTTTTTTTTTTTTTTTTTTGCCTTTAATAATAAGAGTTAATGCTTAAATCACTAATTTTTATGGAGTAATAATGACATTACTATGAATGTTTTTTTACCCTTAGATCTAATAGTAATCAATGATCTATTAAAAGAAGTAACTTATAAAGTTACACATTTTTTACACCATAAATTTTTAAAAGATCTAACGATTAAAAAAACATCATTAAATGTTATTCATTTTCCCCTCACTACCTAATTAATAATATAATATATTTTTTCTCTATTTCCTTATTAATTTCTTTCTATACTTTTTTTTCCTTTTTCTTTCGACCAATAGAGCACAATATCATTTATTTTTTCTTTCCAGCCATTGAAGAGCACTATATAGTTTTGGTGTGGGCAGAAACTTCAATATAAGTTTTTTTTTTTTTTTTTTTTACAAGATAAAAATTATACTTGTAGGGTTAGGATTTGTGGTCCAAGCCCAAAACAATAAATTTGTAGAACGCGGGTGATAGAGCTAGGTTGATTTGGAATTAACAATGATTGGCTAAAACCTCCAAGTATAAACTAGCAGAAAAATACACACAAAGACGAAATGAATTGAAGTCCGAAGAGGTTTATGATAAATTGAGTAGTGATTACAGTTCTTAGGACTACAGTGAAGTCTCTCTTTCTTTTCTATCATCTTTCTCCCATCTTCCATCAGAAGCCCTTCTTCTTTATATAGTATCCTTCCCCATCATCCCCATCGTCCACTTGTTCTTTATCTGGGTACCTACTTGAGTGTATGTTATGTCATGTATCTTCTTTAGCTTTTTGTGAGTGGCGGTAGCTGAGATTACACTGTTTAGAGGTCTTCTTCACATAAATGCGGCCAGAAAAATTGCTACAGTGCATTTAATACGGTAGTGGCAGTTTTTCCTTTTAGATATTTTTCCTTTCTTCTTATCTCCAAGCGTGTCTAAAGCTTATCCAGACTAATGAAGTCATTAGTAAGCTCATTCGAACCCCCCAGATATTTATATGACCAAAAATCTTTATATCCGAGGAGAATGATCTCTTCGAAACGATGGTGCTCTCTTCGGACGGATCTTCTTCACTCCCAAGTACCTTTCTTTCATGCAAAGTACTCCTCAACAATTTTAGCATCTTCGGACATATAGTAACCTTCACATTAGGCTCTAGGCCCACTACGTAAGGTTGGGCTTTTTCCCCCACAATAGCCCCTCAAAATTTTAATTTTTCCCTCGCATCCGAGGAGAAAAAAATAAGATTTTGGTTCGCTACAAAATAAAAATAAAAAATGCAAAAATATCTTAGTTCACACGTGTAATAGCATAGATTTGTGCGCTTCATAATTGCTGCTGCCGTTTCAAGGTTTCCAAAGCGCTTGTTCGCGTAAAATAATCTGCAAGCGCATAGAATCGTAACAAGTAGTAAAGTGTTTTTAGAAAACGAATGTCGAACCCACAGGGATTAACTATGTTATTGAATACCGAAATTTACTAAATTAAGTACTATTTGGAAAATCGAAAATAGATGGAACGTTCTACTATTTGAATTAAATTAAACTATTTAATAAAAATAAATCTATGAATAAAAAATTAACAAAGCGTAAAATCTAAAAGTGTAAAAATATAATAAGAATGGATCTAGAGCAGTTGATTTCACCTAACAAATCCCACACAATTTATTTTTCCTAATTATTAAATTCTAATAATCTCCCGTTGATGATTAAAAATTCCTTAAGTATTCAATATCTTCTCTCGAATAATATTAAAAATATCTTCAACTAACAATTCCATATCTCTATGTGAATTTAATTAATTGGAGACTCATTACGTACTTTGAATTTTTTGAAAAATCACACTAGTCGCGGTAAAGCATCTCTACTTTCGCTCAACTAATGGTGTTTAATTCTAGAACTAAAATAACATATTTGCTTGAACCTTATCTTTTCTTTATAGCCCTCACCATAGCCATACATCACAAGCCTAATAAAGACCTATTGATCCTGGGTAATATTTTGTTTATATTAGTGGAGAGTGATTTAAAAAGCAAGTTTATGGAGTTTTTAGAGATCTATACTTATTTACTTGTTTGCATAAAACTATCCGGGAAGCTAATGATGAAGTGAGAATGATAATGCGATGGAGTTGAGTTTTGAATTAACTTTGGACTTGATTAATTTGGAATGATTCCTTTGAATTATAAGCTTTATGCAGATCTTTGAGCCAGAAAAATTTTATTTATTTATTTCTCTTTTCTCTTTTTGCTCGAGGACTAGCAAAGTTTAAGTTTGGGGGAATTTGATAAGTGTAATTTTTACATGATTTTATTATCCTCTTATTTATTAAAATTGTTAGTTTTCCTTTATTTCTTTTGATTTGATTTGATTTTTTATTTATATTTATCTATTCATTTGTGCTTTGAAGGAATGAGAAGAGCAAGGAATCAAAGGAATTTTGTACAAAATCCAAGTCCAATTCGGATTAGGATTCCAGCCTGCACATCAGTAGTATTTTCAGCATAACTTGGGCTCAGATATCCAATCGAGATGATTCAAGTTGGCTGGAAAGTTAACTTAAAGGGCTACAACTTTGTAGTTTACCAAAAGTCCGAATTCTGACGTTAAATGGGCCAAAATCGTCGGTTAAGTGAAGCCTAAAAATCTGGATTTTCTCCAAACGGGAATAGGATTCCTTGACCTATTTAAAGGCTCTTTAGGGTAAAAAGAAAAGAAAAAGAGAGAAACCTGAGAGGAAAAGGGGGCTGCCGCATTGAAGATTTTTCTTTTAGGAGTCTTTCTGAAGAGGAGGATCTGAGGGCAAAGGCGAGAGCTTCATGTTGATCAACCATCAGATGAAAGACATAAGTTTTATTTGTTTTCTTTTCAGTTTTATTATGAACTAAATTTTATTTTCTAGAGCGTTGATGTAGTCTAGCAATGAACACACAATTTATATTCTGAATTATTTTATTTTTAATATTTCCATGATTGAGTTAATTCTTATTCTTAATGCTTACTATTTTTTACAAATTATGGTTTGATCAATTGAATTACAATGAGACCGAGAGGTGATTTGTTATTTTAGTTCTAGAATTCACCATTATGAGCGAAGTAGAGATGTACCGAGAGGTGATTTGGTTGTAAAGAAAAGCCTTAGGTCAGCCGCGTGTGTCATGTGTATAAATATAAAAGAAAAAATAAGGGTGGCCGCTGCATAGAGAACTTTTCTGTGAAGGGTGCCGCTGCATAAGAGAAAAACTGAGAGGAAAGGCAAGGCCGCATTGAAGATTTTGCTTTTAGGAGTCTTTCTAAAGAGGAGGATCTGAGGACAAAGGCGAGAGCTTCATGTTGATCAACCATTAGATGAAAGACATAAGTTTTATTTGTTTTCTTTTCAGTTTTATTATGAACTAAATTTTATTTTCTAGAGCGTTGATGTAGTCTAGCAATGAACACACAATTTATATTCTGAATTATTTTATTTTTAATATTTCCATGATTGAGTGTTTAATTCTTATTCTTAATGCTTACTATCTTTTACAAATTATAGTTTGATCAATTGAATTACAATGAGACCGAGAGGTGATTTGTTATTTTAGTTCTAGAATTAAACACCATTAGTTGAGCGAAAGTAGAGATGCTTTACCGCGACTAGTGTGATTTTTCAAAAAAAATTCAAAGTACGTGATGAGTCTCCAATTAATTAAATTCACATAGAGATATGGAATTGTTAGTTGCAGATATTTTTGATATTATTCGAGAGAAGATATTGAATACTTAAGGAATTTTTAATCATCAATGGGAGATTATTAGAATTTAATAATTAGGAAGGATAAATTTTGTGGGATTTGTTAGGTGAAATCAATCGCTCTAGATCCATTCTTATTATATTTTTACACTGTTAGATTTTTACGCTTTGTTAATTCTTTTTATTCGTAGATTTATTTTTATTAAATAGTTTAATATAATTCAGATAGTAGAACAATCCATTTATTTTCGATTTTTCCAAATAGTGATTAATTTAGTGAATTTCGGTACTCAATAACATAGTTAATCCTTGTGGGTTCGACACTCGTTTTCTAAAAACACTTTACTACTTGTTACGATTCTGTGCACTTGCAATTATTTTACGCGAACACATGTTATTTGTATATAATTATGAAATTAAATTAGTGGACCTCTAAAATTTAATTAAGTTTTTCATGTAGTTTTCAATATATTCAGAGGTGGTGTTGTTAATTTAGTGCTTTTGTTTTTAACTTTTATAATAAGTTTATCTATCACAATGTAGACATGAATAATTGTTACTATTTATGTCATTTTTGAAGGGTGTAGATATAATGCCTGTTGATAAATCTTGGATCAGTCTTTCTAGTAAGTCATGTGAGGAATATATAAATGTAGTAATAGAGTTTGTTGATTATGCATTTTAACGTATCAAAGATGAAGATATGAAGATAAAATGTCCTTGTAATGATTGTAACAATAGATATAGAAGAACATGAGTTGAGGTTACAAGAGACCTTTTATGGAAAGGGATGAGGCGTGATTATACTAGATGGCATCTCCATGGAAAGGGAAATAGTGATGAGGACGAGGAAGGTATTGATGAGGAAGAGGATAATAGTAGTGATGATGAACAAAATATTGATGATATACATAATATGATATGGGATGCTTATCCACAATATTGTACTTGTGATTGGTTTTGTGGTGGGTTGTTGTGTTGGAGCAAGCGGGTGGCTTGTATGATGTTATAAGGTGGTTTAAATTCATATTAAGAGTGTTTGAGTGTGTAATGTATATTTGTATAAGTATTAATATAGAATTGTGTATTCATGAATGAGATAGCATGAGTTGTGCATTCATGAATTAGATATTAGAATATATTATGCATGAGTTGTCCTTATATATTATGCATAAGTTGTGCATTCACTAAAGTAGCATTCACCTTGCAATTGTAGTCAAACATGGATAAAAGATGGATGATAATGGGTAAGACACCCGATGGCAGATTAAGTCATCCATATATTGAAGGGGTTAATGCATTTATTAATTTTGTAAGAACGGTTGTGGACTTGAGTGATAATATTTCATGCCCGTGTATTCACTGTGTGAATTGCTATCGACAATCTCCTCATACTGTACGTATCCATTTGCTTCATCGTGGGATTATGCAATTTTACATTAATGGGTATAATCATGGAGAACCTCGTGTATTGAACGAGAACATTCATGATAATGAAATGTCAGATGATGATCATATGGATGGTATTGATGTCTTAGTAGGTGACTGAATTAGAGGGGAACTAAGAAATGCAACCGAAGATGAGGAAGTGCGTAATTTTGACAAACTTGAGGAAGATGCAAAGCGTGAGTTGTATTCAGGTTGCACTGATTATAGTATCTTGAAGTTTGTTATTGAGATGTTGAATGTAAAGGTAATGACCAACTTGAGTAATAAGGGACTTGATATGATGCTAAAATTGTTGACAAAGGTTTTATTGAAAGGTAATTTGGTTCCAAGGTCAACTTTTGAAGTAAATAAGATATTACGTGACTTGGGCATGTCATACGAGCATATAGATGCATGCAAAAATAATTGTACACTATTTTGAAAGGAAAATGAAATCCTTGATAAATGTCCGGTGTGTGAGGCACCTAGGTACAAGGATACATGTGCCCAAGGTAAGAAGATTCCTCATAAGGTATTGCGTTACTTCCTGTTGACACCGAGATTGAGGAGATTGGACATGTCAGGCTAAAGAGCTAAGGACATAAGATGGTATATAGACAAACATGTGAACGATGGGATAATGAGGCATCTGGCTAATGGTGAGGAGTGGAAGGAGTTTGATTTGCAACATCCTGATTTTACCTTCGAACCTTGCAGTATAAGGTTAGGGTTGGCTACAGATGGATTTAACCCTTTTGGGAATATGAACAACAACTATAGTATGTGGCCTGTCATACTTATCCCCTATAACCTACCACCTTGGTTGGTTACGCCATATTTTATGTTGTCCTTACTTATTCCTGGTCCCTATCAACTGGGAAATGAGATAAATATTTACTTGAAACCATTGGTTGACGAGTTGAAGGAGTTGTGGGAAGGTGTAGAAACTTATGATACTTATAGTAAAGAGCATTTTTAGATGCGTGCAACTTTGTTGCTTTTTACCTTCGAACCTTGCAGTATAAGGTTAGGGTTGGCTACAGATGGATTTAACCCTTTTGGGAATATGAACAACAACTATAGTATGTGGCCTGTCATACTTATCCCCTATAACCTACCACCTTGGTTGGTTACGCCATATTTTATGTTGTCCTTACTTATTCCTGGTCCCTATCAACTGGGAAATGAGATAAATATTTACTTGAAACCATTGGTTGACGAGTTGAAGGAGTTGTGGGAAGGTGTAGAAACTTATGATACTTATAGTAAAGAGCATTTTTAGATGCGTGCAACTTTGTTGCGGACAATACATGACTATCTTAGATTTGGTAACGTGCTTGGGTGGAGGACAAAGGATTTTCATTCTTGTTACACTTGCAACAATGAACCATATTTAGAAGTTTTGGAAAGTAAATTTGGATTCATTAACCATCGAGCTTATTTGCCTATGGAACATCGTTGGAGACATAGTCGATTGCATAATGGTTTATCAGAGAAACAGAAGAGATCTTTAGAGTTACAAGTGGGAAAGTTACAAGAGCAGCTAGATAGAATACCAAATATAATTTAGAAAAGTATCCAAGTAATAAGAAGAGACAACTCATTGGGGAGCCAAATTGGTCAAAGGTAAGTATTTTGTACAAACTTCCATATTGGAAAAATAAAAAACTTAAGCACAACATTGATGTCATGCATATGGAAAAGAACATTAGTGAGAGTACTTATAGTACTTTGTTAGGTATTGAGGGGAGAAACAAGGATACTGACAAGGCACGGATAGATTTGCAAAATATGAACTTTAGGCATATGTTGCATTTAAAACAACATCCTAATGGATCATATGACAAGCCTCAGGCTTTCTTTTCATTAAGTCCAAATGAAAGGGATGGTTTCTTTGACTTTTTGAAATCAGTCAAGTATCCGAATGGCTATGCAGCCAACATATCAAGGTTAGTGAATGCAAAAAATGGTAGATTATTTGGTTTGAAAAGCCATGACTATTATTTGGTTTGTATCCATTAATTGCATCTTTCCCATGTGGTATGAAATCACATAATGTGCGTATTTTTTCCTCGTAGGTATCTTGTAAAATTAAAAAGATACGTTTCCAACTGAGCTCGACTAGAAGGTTTGATTGTAGAAGCTTACATTCTTAAAGAATGTATTAACAACTGGTCTTTGTATATTTATGGGTTAGAAACTGTGCATAATCGAAGAGAAAGAAATGAAGATTTTGGTGAATCTAGTGAAGGATTGATAGTTTTTTCACAGACTGCTCGATCTATAGGAAGTAGGCAGAATGATGGAAACTTGTCTTGTGCATTGCTTGATATTGCTCATTGGTATTTGTTGTACAATAGTTCTAAGTTAGAGCCTTATTTAAAGTATATGATTTCATATGCATGTATTGTTTGATTAAGTTTTGAATATTATCTGCAATGCTTAGTTGAAAATAAATCACCATATTTTTAATAGTGAACATAAAAGCACATTGCATAATCCTACTAGAGAAGCCATAACTTAAATCCAATGCAAGAGTTTCCCAAGTGGTTTAGAGAACGTATAAGACATTTGAAATTTAATCACATACTAATAAAAATTAAACATTTAAATAGTTTCGTCATTGCTTATTACTAATTAATCACTTATTGTATGTTATTATAGATTAATAGATTGAAAGTTAACGAGTTATCAGAAGCTACTAAACAGTTATGATCATTAGTAAATGGTCCTAAGTCGCATGTGAAGGAGTACACAGTTTGTATGGTCAATGGTGTAAAGTTCCATACAAGAGACCTAAACAATCGTTGTGTAACCCAAAACAGTGGTGTATGTACCAAAAGAGACCATGAGAGAGAAATGCACGACTTCTATGGTCATGTGTGCAAAATTTGGGAATTGGAGTATGTGTTTCGCCATAAAGTTGTTTTGTCCTAATGTGAATGGTATAATACTGGTACTAGTGGTCGAAGGAGAACGATAAGAACTGATGCACATTGCATAAGCATTGATGCTACAAGTCGATGGTATAAAAATGATCTTTTTATACTTCCTAGTCAAGTGAGACAAGTTTTTTTACCTTCAAGATACCAAATTGGGTGAACTTTGAAAAATTATGCAATCCATCCAACATAGGGGAGTGTTTGATGTTTTAGAAGTCGGGAGTGGAGAATCCAATAATAATACAGAAGATAGTGACGCATTTCAACAAGAAGCGATTGTTGATGTTGTCTCTATCAATGTTGAGAACAATATTATTGACTATTGTATGAGTGATGTTGAAATTGAGGTTGTTTTTGAAGATGGAACTTCAAAAGATGCTAATCAAAATGAAGAGCATGACATACCTAATGTTGATCTTGATATGGATTATGATATGTAGAGTTTATAACAATTGTCTTAAATGTTGTGTGCTTGTCTTAAAGTTTTATGATTGTCGTAGCAATTGTTTTTGTAAAGTTGTTATTTACAACTATGTATTTTGATGGCTTTTATTTCGTGCCAAATTTGATTGTAATTATTATCAATCGTTTATACCCTGTATCTATTGTGGGATTTGTTGTAAGGGTTGTGTGATAGAGAGAGAGTGTAAAGACTCAAGCATTTGAAGACTGAAGAATTCTCACGTGTATATCGCGACCTAGCTTCCCGCGAAGTGAAACATGTGCCTTGCACATGCTGGAATGCGAAGAGTCAAGCCAGGTGGAGACAGCTGTGTCTCGCGAGTATCTCGCGGGTAAGGCCTTCCCGCGAGACACCCGCGAGACTATCTGTTCTACCAGCTTGTACTGAATGACTCACACTTTTTGTGCCTATCCTATATATAACCTCATTACCCACAAATGTTGAGGAATGCTTTAGAGAGAAAATCCTAGCCAAACACATTGAGAATTAGAGATTGTCATCCCCACCTTTCTCTATACACTTGCTTGTGGTATTTCCTCAACTCTTCCCTCTCCATTTCCATACCATTGAGAGGTTGATAGCCAAAACACTTATCACACCCTTTAAGAGTGTTGAGTGACGTTTTGGTGCTGCTGGGAAGCATTGGAAGAAGCCAAGGATGGCAGATGTAACATGGAGCTTGTTGCAAGATTCAGAAAGCTAGACAAGACACGGTTTCGGGAAACCTTGTTGGAGTAGGAGCTTGGAGGGCTTATGTACATCGAGGTGATTAGGCTTGGAGGGTCTCTTCCTAACCCATGTATCCCAACTAATTGTCTAGTGGATCGATTTCTGCTTGGAGGGCGGGGGAGAGGCTTTTCGCCGAGTTCTATGGTTTCTTCTTCGAAAACACGTCTCGGTGTTTTCTGTGTTTGCATCCTTCTTCCCTACTCTTTTATATTCCATTATACTGCTGTGTTGTTTAGTTTATGGATTAGGGTAGCTTATTTGTTCATCCGCTCGCATTTACACTATTCCGCACTTAGTATTAAGTTAGTGTAAAATCTATCGAGCCGTAATTTTAATTAGGGGTCTAAATTGCTCTTGTGTTTTCAACACATTTTCGAGCTTTCAATTGGTATCAGAGCGGGTACACTCACTGTGGTTTAAATACCTGAGTGTGATCCTTGACCCTATTTGAGATGGACCGGTCTCAATCGCTCAATGTTCCACCATTTTTTAATGAAAACAATTATGCTTTCTGCAAAGTCAGAATGAGAGCATTTTTATGCTCTATAGATGATACCGTTTGGGATGCGGTTGAGATAGGTTGAACTAAGCCGGGGGATCCTAAGTCCACTTGGGATAAGGCAGCTCTCGCAGCAGCCAATGCTAATAGTAAAACGTTAAATGCTATTTTTTGTGGTGTGTCTTCTGATGAATTCCACAGGATCTCTCATATGACTGCAGCCAAGGAAGCTTGGGAGATTTTGGAGATGGCATATGAGGGTACGAAGAAAGTTAAGGACACAAAGCTTCAGATACTTACCACCAAATTTGAAGAGCTCAAGATGGGGGATGATGAACCATTTGATTCATTCTATGGGAAGTTCAATGAAATTGTAATTGCTAAACTCAATCTTGGGGATAAGATTGAAGATACTAAGGTAGTGAGAAAAATTTTGAGGTCCTTACTGGAGAGCTTTCGGGCAAAAGTCACAGCCATAGAGGAAAGTAAGGATTTGGATGAAATTAAGATCTAAGAGCTCATTGGATTACTTCAAACGTATGAGCTTGGACTGCCTTCGCACAAGGCGAGTAAATCGCTTGCTTTTAAAACCATCACCAAAAGAATGGATGATCCTTTTGAAGAAGACGGAGTAGAGAAGGAAATAGCATATCTTGCGAAAAACTTTCGAAAATTTCTCAAGATGAAGAACAGTGGAAAACCATTCAATAGAGGGAAATTTTCATCTTCAAGAGGTGATAGGAAAGAGTTTATGAGGAAAGAAGCGAAGAATTATTAACCTCCTTCGGACATTATGTGCTATGAGTGCAATGGCCATGGACATCTAAAGAAGGAGTGTCCAAATTTTCTAAGGGGAAAAGGCAAGGCTTATACCACAACGTTCAGTGATTCTGACTCTTTTGATTCTGATTCGGAAAAGAGCTGTGACGGAGAGGGAAACTACTCCGCCTTCATGACCATTGCTCATGTGGATTCCTCGGATGATTTGGGGGTACTTGTGAAGGAGCTTGGTGAGCATTCTGATCTGGAATCAGTTGGAATAGTTGAGGAATCTGAAGATGAGGTAGATGGAGAAGAAATGGGTCTGCAAGAGACTTATAATTCCCTCATTGAGAAGACCAGTGGATATGCAAAGGTGGCTAACGCAGCCATTAAAAAGATGAAGAGGGCTGAGGAAGATTACAAAAGCCTTATGGTGCGATATAAAGAGGCGAAGTGTGAGATTGAGACACTAAATGGCGAGCTGTCGGAAGCCTATACAAAGGTGAGGTTTCTTGAGCAAGAGGTAGTGCAAGCTCATGCCAAGGTAGAGAGAGTCTCCTTCCAGAAGTTAGATGATGTTATCTCATCTCAAAAACCTTCCTCAGACAAGTCCAGGTTAGGATATACCGAAGGGAGCAGCTCATCAGCCAAAGTCACCAAAGAAGTGAAGTTCGTGAAGACCAAAGATACGGTTGAAGAGCCGACTCCTGAGAAAGTTAAGGCTGAAAAGAAGAAGAATGTGGCTGATCAACGGGTGGTAAATAAGCCCCGAAATCAATCTGTGTTCAAACATGAAACCAGAGGAAGATCTCTCCCAAGAGCACAACGGGGTCCTAGAATGGATTATGTGTGTCACTATTGCGGATTGCAAGGACATACCAGACCCAACTGTCAAAAGCTGAGATCAAACAACAATGCAAGTGCACCGTGGTCACGAGAAAAGAGAAATGACATGAGGTTTTGGGGTGGTGAGCAACCAAGAAGTTAAAACCATAATCCAGGAATGATAGATGTGATGAAAATGATCGGTGCCTTCACCAACTGCTTAGAGAGTTTCACTAGAAGGTTTGAAAGTC
The DNA here is from genome assembly GCF_002906115.3 of Quercus suber. NCBI lineage: Eukaryota > Viridiplantae > Streptophyta > Magnoliopsida > Fagales > Fagaceae > Quercus > Quercus suber. The sequence goes on along the minus strand of NW_027069650.1, from coordinate 742,769 downwards.
CAAACTCTCGTACCCAATTCGTCAAGGATATCACCCCAAACACACGTGACGTGTGGGTGACGAGGAGTACTCATGCATAAGCATTATAACATGTCCATGCATAAATTCTTCCAATGCCTAGGGACATTTGCTGTTGCATCTTATCATGCATTGCCTTCATTTTATAGCATGTTTCTCTTATTTGTTTAGTTTGTACCAGTTGCCTTTTTGTTGACCTTATTTTCTTGTTCTGTTTTGGGTGTGTTCAAAAATTCAAAAACCCATAAAAATTGAAAAATCTCAAAAGTTTGATCACTTGTTTTATGTATGTCACATGTGAGTTTGGCCTAGTACCTTCGTACTAATGGCATAGTGCATTTACGATCTTGGCTTGTTATGTATGCACTTATTTCTTTGTGGAAGAAATCTTAAACACTATGTGTGACTGTTGTAAATAGATCTTCAAGCTTGTCATGAATGATTGGTCAATAGTCTTGTTGATCTTGATACTTGCATAGACTTGTGTCTATATCTCTTCCCACTTTATTTTTATGTTTTTGCAAAAAGAGCTCACCAAATGTAAATCTCCAAATGAAAAGAGATATTGAGCTGCAAAAGGCTGTCGCACACATTAGTATTCGACTAGGAAAAAGGGAAAGCGACTCTTTTTAATATGTTTTGTATGGTGCTCAAAAAGCCAAAGGCTAATCATCAATGTTGAAATATCATAAATTTCAAGCACCAATCTCAAAATGAGATGTTTTTGTCCAAACAAAATAAAATGGACCAATTGTTATACCTTATGCAGAAGCCAAATGAAAAGCTTCTAAGTTATGTATTCAATGTGTGGGAGGTCATATATACTCATTTCTATAATGGAGATAGTCCACTTGATTTTGTATCAGTTGTGTATGACTCGATTGAATTGATCATTGAACCTTCACTCTAGTCTAAAGACTATTCCACATTTGATACTCACACACAACACACAAGACTTTGATTCAACAATGCCTATCTCATTTGTGTGATTGTATATGTTCAAATGTGATGTGTATGCTTAAGTTCTTGTTAATCAAACCCAAAAAGATTTTTGAGTGTTTTATTTTTTTTTAAAAGTGATTTTATACTTTCATGTCTTTTGTTGTTGTTCAAAATGCATTTTTTTTGTGTTTTTCTTCAAAAACTGGTTCAGGAGTTGTTTCGCGAGAAGCTCGCGACTTAAAGCTTCCCGCAAAAAGGGCTTGAGGGAAAAATTTGTTTCATTATGTCACACAGAAACTCTCGCGATTGTATCGCGACTGTCTCGCGACAAACAGCTTCTCGCGAAATGCTGTTTGGCAAAAAAATTGGATTTTTCCAAATTCAGACAGAAGTTACCGCGATTGTCTCGCGACCTAGTGCTTTTCGCGAAAGTTTTATGCTTCAGTGGCCATTCTCGCGACTGTCTCGCGACTGTTTCGCTACTTTATAACCCGCGAAAAACGCGTGTTTTCAGTTTTATATTACTGATGTGACAGTTTTTCAAATCACAAACATTTCCTTCGCTCAAACTCCTTCGAACCTTTTTCAACCCAAAATCAATTTCTTTCAAAACCCATCAAATTTCAAGCATCTTTTTTGCATTGTCATCTTCAAGGTATGTTTTCTAATCAATTCTTTTTAAGCTTTTGCTTAGACTATGCAGTTTTCTTGTTAGGGTTTTGATAATTGGGGATTTTCGATTTTTTGGGTTGGTTTTCTATATTGGGTGAAAATTTGTAAAATCTTTTGATTGGGCTGTGTCCCATTTGTTGTTTCTACATCTGTATTGGCTCCTTGTGGCATTTTAACATATATTAAGGGTAGATTTTCACAAGTTCATGCATTGTTCATGCTTAGAGTACATTTGTACATGCTAAGTGTTTGTCAAAATGTCCGAGTGACATTTTTGTGCCAAATTGGTATCAAGTGATTTCAATCTATGAGTTTTCACTTGTCTGACCATGTTTCACTCAGTTTGGTCATTGATCTTGTGTTTCATACACTTTGCTCATGTTGCACACTCTATGCACACACCTAGGCACCCTTTAGGCACACCCCATGCATCTCATGCTGCACACACATGCATCAGCACATGCACACAGACACACATGCACAGTCACTATTTTTCATGCATTATGTTTGTGTTTTATTGACTTGGTGGTTTTTAGCATGTTGTTTAGAGTTAACTTTGCTCTGTTTTAAGTTTTTTTTTTTTTTTTGTTTTTGTTTTAGGGACTAACTTGAATCTAATAAAGTTTTGTGTTATGTTTTGTGTTTTGTGCACTTGTTTCCCATATGTCCTGTGCAATATTGCAGATGTCTCCCACCAAGCATGTAGCTAAGAAGTAATCATCCTCAAAGTGAGCACGTACTGATTCTGATCACTTCAAGTCTGCTGAAGCTGATATGAAGTTCAATGACTGCTACAAGAGTGCAACCATTGTCATGGAATAGGTAGTTCAATTAGAGGCTCTTGAGCACACCTTTATTTCGGATGCGCTCAAAGAGAGAACTTGGACCAAGTTGTTGAATCCAGTTGGGACTGTGTACTCAGAAATTATTAGAGAATTTTTCTCAAATGCTGAAGTGGAAGATGACAAGATACTTTGCTGGGTAAGGCACAAGGAATTCGTGATCACAAGGAACAGTATTCAAGACTTGTTAGAGATACATCCTTCTTCTCAGCCTATGTCAGTTCAATATGACGAAAGGTTGGGTTCGACTGAAGAAATGATAACGACTCTTGGAGGATCACCAAAGAAGTCATCAACGGATACAATCAGGTTTTCTCCAGAGATGAGAACATTAAGTTATGTGATGATCCATAACCTTTATCCGATCACCAACCTCACCACACTATCAGCTCCAAGGACGAGGTTTCTATATGACCTTTTCACTCATAGGGAGATTGATATCTGCAGCCACATCTTCCACATTCTGAAGAAAAGCATTACGAAGCAGAATTCAAGAACCATAATGCCTTTTCCCTCACTGATCATGGGATTCATTGCAAAGACGAAGCTGAAATTCCCAAGTGGTCTTACGGTGGTTCAGAGGGACTATCCCATTGGTGCTACTACATTGACTAGGAGCACAGCCCATATCAGAGGTTCCAAGACCAGTGTGCATACCATTCCACAACCAAGGGTTCAGCAGGATGAAGGGGAAGATACAGAGGAGGAGATTGATAAGTTCACCTCTGCTCCATAGCACTCTGCATAGCCATCATCTTCGGCTCCACCACAAGATTTAAGCAAACTTGATCAGTTACTAGCTAAAATGGATCAGATGTCTACAGTGCTTGACTCCCATGTGCAACACACAGCAGATCAGTTCGCGTACCTCCAAGGACAGATCACCGCATTATCATCACAAATTCAAGACTTGTCCTCCGCTCATGGATCAGACTCTGAATCCGACCAATTCTAGCCCTTTGGCCATTTCGGTCAAAAAGGGAGAGAAAATTTTGAGGGGGAGCTACAGAAGAGCCTGCACAGTGTTAGGGGGAGCATAGCCTTAGACTTAGTCTCATTGGTTATTGGTTGTTAAAGATAGTTTTACTATGTTTTTGTTTTGTTATCTGCTTTATGATTACAGTATTTACTGCTACTGTTTTTGGTTTAAAGCTTCTGTTTTATTTCAGTATAATTTTAGGAGTTTATTTTGTGTTATTTTCTATGCTTTGTAGCATATCTTGTTTGTACCCATGTTGCTTTTGTAGGCTTTTATGGTTTATGTCATGCATATGCAGTACCTTGTTTATGCAGCCTTTATGCTTGTGTACTTGAAGTTTAATGTCATATATTTTACTTAAGTACAACACTCTTGTGCCCATGTAAGATTGTTCCTAGATGCAAATACTTCGTGTATTTCGCATTGGTTGAGTGTTGGATTTGCAAATAATACTCTTCAAATGAGCTTATCATCTTGCATGTCCGGATGTTCATTCCTTATATGAATGAGCATAGTGATCACTTTTGTATAGTGATTGCTTGTTTGATCTTGCCATGGTCTATTGTTTTTATTCCATTTTGCTTGATCATTCTAATATTGCTCCATATGCTTTTCAAGTTTTTTCTGCATACAATGATATTATTGTGTTGTTGTGTTTCAGGAGATACTTGTTCATATGTTTCAAGAGCTTATCGGAATCTAGAATTAGGTGTGAGTGAGTTTTTCCTTTGTTTCTCTTCAAATGAGCTTATCATCTTGCATGTCCGGATGTTCATTCCTTATATGAATGAGCATAGTGATCACTTTTGTATAGTGATTGCTTGTTTGATCTTGCCATGGTCTATTGTTTTTATTCCATTTTGCTTGATCATTCTAATATTGCTCCATATGCTTTTCAAGTTTTTTCTGCATACAATGATATTATTGTGTTGTTGTGTTTCAGGAGATACTTGTTCATATGTTTCAAGAGCTTATCGGAATCTAGAATTAGGTGTGAGTGAGTTTTTCCTTTGTTTCCAAATTCACGTTTAAGTCTAGAGTTTGTTTTAGAGTTTTGTCACGGAATAGCCAAAGGGGGAGATTGTAAAGTTGTTATTTAGAACTATGTATTTTGTTGGCTTTTATTCCGTGCCAAATTTGATTGTAATTATTATCAATCGTTTATACCCTGTATCTATTGTGGGATTTGTTGTAAGAGTTGTGTGATAGAGAGAGAGTGTGAAGACTCAAGCATTTGAAGACTGAAGAATTCTCGCGGGTATGTCGCGACCTAGCTTCCTGCGAAATGAAACATGTGCCCTGCACATGCTGGAATGCGAAGAGTCAGGTCAGGTGGAGACAGCTGTGTCTTGCGAGTATCTCGCAGGTAAGGCCTTCCCGCAAGACACCTGCGAGGCTATTTGTTCTGCCAGTCTGTACTGAATGACTCACACTTTCTATGCCTATCCTATATATATGCTCATTACCTACAAATGTTGAGGAATTCTTTAGAGAGAAAACCCTAGCCAAACACATTGAGAATTAGAGATTGTCATCCCCACCTTTCTCTATACACTTGCTTGTGGTATTTCCTCAACTCTTCCCTCTCCATTTCCATACCATTGAGAGGTTGATAGCCAAAACACTTACCACACCCTTTGAGAGTGTTGAGTGATGTTTTGGTGCTGCTAGGAAGCATTGGAAGAAGCCAAGGATGACAAATGCAACATGGAGCTTGTTGCGGGATTTGGAGAGTTAGACAAGACACGGTTCCGAGAAGCCTTGTTGGAGTAGGAGCTTGGAGGGCTTAGGTACATCGGGTAGATTAGGCTTGGAGGGTCTCTTGCTAACCTATGTATCCCAACTGATTGTCTAGTGGATTGATTTCCGCTTGGAGGGCCGCGGAGAGGTTTTTCGCCGAATTCTTCGTTTTCCTCTTCGAAAACACGTCTCGATGTTTTTTGTGTTTGCATCATTCTTCCCTACTCTTTTATATTCCATTATACTGTTGTGTTGTTTAGTTTATAGATTAGAGTAGCTTATTTGTTCATCCGCTCACATTTACACTATTCCGCACTTAGTATTAAGTTAGTGTAAAATCTATCGAGCCGTAATTTTAATTGGGGGTCTAATTTGCTCTTGTGTTTTCAACACATTTCGAGCTTTCAGTTTTGTACTTGTCTTGAACTTGATATGGATATTAATGTGGTCATTTGTTGTGTTGAGTTAGTAGTAATTGTGTTCAAATTTAGCTCTTGTGAATTGCTTAATATGGATAATGGTGTAGACTATGATATGTAATGTTAGTAGTAATTGTTAATGAGATGTTTTGTACTTATCTTGAACTTGATATGGATATTGATGTGGTCATTTGTTGTGTTAAGTTAATAGTAATTGTGTTCAAATTTTGGACTTGTGAATTGGTTGATATGGATAATGGTGTGGACTATGATGTTAGTTAGTAGCAATTGTACTTATCTTTCATGTCAATACTTAGTTTCAAAAAGTGCCCAAAAAGGTCAAATACACTCATAATATACTGAGGTATGAGATGGAAAGATTGGATAGAATGAGGTAAAACTAAAAGAGAATTGATGCTTTGGGATTGAAGCACATCTCAATTTCTCTAAAGGATTTTGCTCAGTCTAATTGTCCACAAGGAAAAAGAAGTAGAGCTAATGTTGTGGTAGATAATGATTATGTACCACCTATTGGTGACGATGACAATGATGATGAGTCATCTAATTCTGTAATCCATAAGGTACAATAGATGATAATAATTTTATTGTTCCATTACTTATAATGACTTTGTTATTCCATTATATGTATATTTGTTAGTTATAGATGGCACCAGGATGACTTACACGCTCGCGAGGTGAGACATCTATCCCGGTGGTCCAATCTACGAAAACACCTCCTAAAGCAAATCCCCCCGCCCAAAGTTCTTCTAGTGCAGAGGCGCACATTACCGGCGCATTAACTAGCACGACTGGTAATTACATAGAACATACTTAATTACAACTGCACGCTATTTTTACTATTGAGATTATACTTTACTTAATTTAGCTATAATGTACATGAAATATATAATTTTTTAACATTAATAATGTTTAAATAGGATCTACTAGCAGAAATACCCGTGTAACAACACGTGGTATAGCAGTACGGGCATTTGTTAAAAAAAGTGGTAAGCTGCCAGTACGTATAGCTGCAGAGTATGATGCTCCTATTAGGAAGAATGCGTGCAAGCTTGTCAATCAAATTAGCGTACAAGTGCGAATTAATTTGTCCAGTTACAACGTTAAAAATTGGAAAAATGTTGATGCTGCTACTAAAGATGTGGTGCTTCAAAATATCGCGGTAAATTTACATTGATAATGTTTAACTCGTCTTTGTTGTCACTAAGCATATTGAATTCATATAATAATATTTTTAAAATACATATAAATTTCATTTTACAAGATCAGTTTGAGCTACAATGAGATTCCAACTTGATAACGAAAACATTAAATACAAAATGTGGAAGATTATTGAGTTCCAACTCCAACAAGTTGCATTAGACTTATAAAAAGCTTGTACAATCTCATGGTACTAACTATGCAAGAAGCCACCCACAAAAGAATGCCACACTTGAGCAGTGGACTTAACTCATTGATGGGAGATGGACCAATGAGGATTGGTTGGTAAATTATTTATGCGTATATTATTATTATCCAATGTTTACTATATTATGTTGTCAACTGATTAGATTAATACTTAGATGAAGTAAATGTATATTATTTTATTCATGATCTAATAAATATCTTGAATGTCGTTTATTAGAAAAAATCAAGAAAGAACTCTGAAAATAGGAAGAAAACTTCAGGCAAACATAGATGCGGGACAAAGGCACTTGCTGTTAGGGTTGATAAGGAGGTGTGTGTTTTTTCAATTTCTTAAACCTTAGTATATTAGATGTTGTGATTAATTAAATGTATCTACCTAACACTTGAATGTTAATTAATTAGACAAATAATAATGACGGTCAAGTTCCTGAATTAGCAAAAATCTTCAAAGATGTTCATTTCAATTTAAATAAAAATATGTGGATACACCATGAAGATGAAATGACATATGTATGTGTATCATTCCATCCCTATCATGTTTGTAAAGTTATAACATATGTAATATTAATGTTGTGATTTTTTGTTTCTTTCTCTCTTTCAAATGATAGGAAAATATTCTCAAAGTGCAAGAGGATCATTGTCAAGATCCTAATGCAATTCCCCTTACACAAGAGAAGATCTCAAACTTGGTTTTTAAGAAGAAGACGTCTCGAGTGTTTTGTGTTTGCATCATTCTCTTCCTACTCTTATTCATTTCATTATTACTGTTGTGTTGCTTTAGATATGATTAGAGTAGTTTTTGATTATCGCTACTGTTTTACATATTCGCACTTAGTATTAAGTTAGTGTAAAATCATCCAAGCCGTAATTTTACATTTGGGGGATAATTGCTTTGTGTTTTCTAACACATTTCGAGCTTTCAGTTTTGTACTCCTGACTTAGAACTTGATATGGATATTAATGTGGTCATTTGTTGTGTTGAGTTAGTAGTAATTGTGTCAAATTTAGCTCTTGTGAATTGCTTAATATGGATAATGGTGTAGACTATGATATGTAATGTTAGTAGTAATTGTTAATGAGATGTTTTGTACTTATCTTGAACTTGATATGGATATTGATGTGGTCATTTGTTGTGTTAAGTTAATAGTAATTGTGTTCAAATTTTGGACTTGTGAATTGGTTGATATGGATAATGGTGTGGACTATGATGTTAGTTAGTAGCAATTGTACTTATCTTTCATGTCAATACTTAGTTTCAAAAAGTGCCAAAAAGGTCAAATACACTCATAATATACTGAGGTATGAGATGGAAAGATTGGATAGAATGAGGTAAAACTAAAAGAGAATTGATGCTTTGGGATTGAAGCACATCTCAATTTCTCTAAAGGATTTTGTTCAGTCTAATTGTCCACAAGGAAAAAGAAGTAGGGCTAATGTTGTGGTAGATAATGATTATGTACCACCTATTGGTGACGATGACAATGATGATGAGTCATCTAATTCTGTAATCCATAAGGTACAATAGATGATAATAATTTTATTGTTCCATTACTTATAATGACTTTGTTATTCCATTATATGTATATTTGTTAGTTATAGATGGCACCAGGATGACTTACACGCTCGCGAGGTGAGACATCTATCCCGGTGGTCCAATCTACGAAAACACCTCCTAAAGCAAATCCCCCCGCCCAAAGTTCTTCTAGTGCAGAGGCGCACATTATCGGCGCATTAACTAGCACGACTGGTAATTACATAAAACATACTTAATTACAACTGCACGCTATTTTACTATTGAGATTATACTTTACTTAATTTAGCTATAATGTACATGAAATATATAATTTTTTAACATTAATAATGTTTAAATAGGATCTACTAGCAGAAATACCCGTGTAACAACACGTGGTATAGCAGTACGGGCATTTGTTAAAAAAAGTGGTTAGCTGCCAGTACGTATAGCTGCAGAGTATGATGCTCCTATTAGGAAGAATGCGTGCAAGCTTGTCAATCAAATTAGCGTACAAGTGCGAAGTAATTTGTCCAGTTACAACGTTAAAAATTGGAAAAATGTTGATGCTGCTACTAAAGATGTGGTGCTTCAAAATATCGCGGTAAATTTACATTGATAATGTTTAACTCGTCTTTGTTGTCACTAAGCATATTGAATTCATATAATAATATTTTTAAAATACATATAAATTTCATTTTACAAGATTAGTTTGAGCTACAATGAGATTCCAACTTGATAACGAAAACATTAAATACAAAATGTGGAAGATTATTGAGTTCCAACTCCAACAAGTTGCATTAGACTTATAAAAAGCTTGTACAATCTCATGGTACTAACTATGCAAGAAGCCACCCACAAAAGAATGCCACACTTGAGCAGTGGACTTAACTCATTGATGGGAGATGGACCAATGAGGATTGGTTGGTAATTATTTATGCGTATATTATTATTATCCAATGTTTACTATATTATGTTGTCAACTGATTAGATTAATACTTAGATGAAGTAAATGTATATTATTTTATTCATGATCTAATAAATATCTTGAATGTCGTTTATTAGAAAAAATCAAAAGAAACTCTGAAAATAGGAAGAAAACTTCAGGCAAACATAGATGCGGGACAAAGGCACTTGCTGTTAGGGTTGATAAAGAGGTGTGTGTTTTTTCAATTCTTAAACCTTAGTATATTAGATGTTGTGATTAATTAAATGTATCTACCTAACACTTGAATGTTAATTAATTAGACAAATAATAATGACGGTCAAGTTCCTGAATTAGCAAAAATCTTCAAAGATGTTCATTTCAATTTAAATAAAAATATGTGGATACACCATGAAGATGAAATGACATATGTATGTGTATCATTCCATCCCTATCATGTTTGTAAAGTTATAACATATGTAATATTAATGTTGTGATTTTTTGTTTCTTTCTCTCTTTCAAATGATAGGAAAATATTCTCAAAGTGCAAGAGGATCATTGTCAAGATCCTAATGCAATTCCCCTTACACAAGAGAAGATCTCAAACTTGGTTTTTAAAGAAGAAGTCCGGTATTGTAAAAGGACTTGGCATGAGACCTTCCTCTTCTCTAGTAACCACCGCCTCATTTAATTCCTCAGTGGAGTATATCCAACGGCTAGAAAATAAGATAACTAAGCTCAAAGAGGTAAGAAATAGGGACTAAGAGGCACAAGCTAAGCAAGAAGAGGTCTAAAAAGATATTCTTAACTTTTTGAGAAGTAAGGGTACGATGACGCTCTTACTTATGGGAGTGGTTCAACTTCAAGTTAAAACACTTTTTGTTAGTAGTTTATTTTAGCAATTGACCCACACTACATGGTGTGACTACTTTTTTTGATGCATTATTTGAAACTAATTGTATTATATTACACTTGAAAATCTATATTTGCTTTCTATAACTTATACATTAGGAGTTGTGATTTAATTCATTAGTGTGGCTACTCTTAATGCATTGTTAGAAATATTTCTTATAATATAGTTAATGTTTTTACTTTATGATTTTAATGTAGTTGTCTTTATATTTGTGCAGATTTTTTTTGGTGGCTTTTAGAGGATTTACTTTTGGCATTACTTGAAGACATATGAGGACATCTTACGTTAGTTTTAATTATATTATGCTACAATTTTTGTATTGTTATAAAACATCTTGAGTTATTGTATGTGTTGCAAAAAATTACTGTATGGAAGGAGTTTGAATTGTATACTTGTTTTATTTTTTACTTGTGGAATGTATGGATATTTTTTTTATAAATGTGTTGTTGAAATAAATGTGTTATTTAATGTGAGGTTTTAATAATGTAATGACAGGTTACAGGTTAATATCAAAGCCATTTTTTACTTTACGATTTTAATGTAGTATTGTCTTTATATTTGTGCAGATTTTTTATTGGTGGCTTTTAGGGGATTTACTTTTGGCATTACTTGAAGACATATGAGGACATCTTACGTTAGTTTTAATTATTCTACAATTTTTGTACTGTTATAAACATCTTGAGTTATTGTATGTGTTGCAAACAATTATTGTATGGAAGGAGTTTGAATTGGATACTTGTTTTATTTTTTACTTGTGGAATGTATGGATCTTTTTTTATATAAATGTGTTGTTGAAATAAATGTGTTATTCAAATGTAAGGTTTTAATAATGTAATGACAGGTTACAGGTTAATATCAAAGCCATAAAAAAAAAATAAAAAAAATAATAAATTTTAGCGATGAATTTTTTCGTCACAAATATAGCAACAAAAAATTGTTTTAGTGACGAAATATTTCATCGCTAAATGTAGCAAAATTTTGTAAGAAATGGTTTTAGTAACGAAAATTTCGTCGCTATATGTGCCTGGATTTTCTTAAAAATAGTTTTAGTGACGAACTTTTTCATCACTATATGTACCCAAACATAGTTTTAGTGACGAAATTATTCGTCACTAAATATGATTTAATAAACTAAAGTGTCTTTAATGACGAAATATTTTCGTTATTGAATAGTGTTTTAGTGAGGAAAACATTTAGCGACGAAACGTTTTCGTGGCTAAAAGTCTTTTTTTTTTTTTAACAAATCAGACTTTTAGTGACGAAATTTTTCGTCGCCAAGACTTTTAGTGATGGGGTTTTAGCGATGAAATGAGTTTCGTCGCTAATTGTGAATTTCGTCGCTAAAGGTTCTTAGCGACGAAAAACTGGACTTTTAGTGATGAATTTTTTCATCACTGAAAATACATTTTTTTGTAGTGATACTTGACAAAATAGTTAATGTTGCTAAAAAATTACACACTAAAGATTATTATGGAAATTGTAAAATTCAACGGTCATAGAGCACATGATTAATCTTTTATGTGAACATATAATCCTCTCGCTTTATGTACTTATCTATATTTATATAATATTTAAAAGCTAAAACTTAGAATTTATTGTTATTATGTTCTTGTTGAGCTACATTAGTATAGCATTTCGGTCCACTCAGTTTATTTCAATTGTAAAATCTATCCATAAATAATTAAGTGAGTTTGTGTGTGTGTGTGTATATATATATATATTCCCCCTAAAAATCGGAAACTNCCCCCCCCCCCCCCCCCCAAAATCCATTAGTACATGAAGTCATTTAAGCTCAATTTTCGAAAAAAAAAATATAATGCATTAATATTAATCAAACAATAAGATCTTTTTTATAATGCATCTTTGGAATGTTTTCATTTAGTTTCTTAATAGTAAAATGAAGATTTAAATAATATCATTTATTAACTAAAAAATTTACAAAATGATAGGATTGATTAGTTTAACATCAACAACATAATAAACACTTTTTAAAGCAACATGAATTCCATTGATTGCCACCCAATGACAAACAAATTAAGTACTACTACATATTGAAGATCTTGTGAACCAAAAAGCAAAAAAAAAAAATGTTGGTAATGAAATGCAAATGGTTACTGACAAAAGTTATGCAACCAACAGTGGGTTATAGCCTATTGTTGAGAATATTAGATGTTACCATTCTAGATTCTAATAAACCTCCAAGTAGCTAAGTTAGTTGGGAGACAGAAGATCAATTGCTGCAAAAGACCAATAATATCTACCTGGTCTATGGCAGTGAACATCTGCAACAAAGCCTCCAAAGCTCCTGTAGAATTAATACCTTGTAAACAGCAATTCTGGAATGATTGGCATCTAGTTAATACAAAAACACATAAATGTACAAAGCAATGTATATAAAAATTGAAAATTGACGTATGCGATTAGGCACAATATAATAAAAGAAAAAGTTAATGAATGCCCTAAGGGTATGTTTGGTAGACTGTAATAAACATTATAATGTAATAGTTATTTTTATGGTTTAGCTATTCAATAGTTTGGTTATGTTTTTATTACAGGAAATAGTCATTCCTTATAAGTAGCTATTCTTTAAAATGAGGAATAACTATTCAGCTTTAAAAAACTATTCATCTCTAAAAGGGATGTAATAGCTATTTCTTAGTAGGTGTACTAATTTCTACCATTAATATATTCCTAAATAAACAAACTTTTCATATGTACATAACAATTATGAGAATAAAATAAAAAAAAATCATAAAAAATAACTAATCTCTTTTTCAAATTAAAAAATAAACATTACATTACAACATTTTGTATTTCTTCTAATATATATTCTTATTCTTATGTCATTATCATTACAGTCCACCAAACGTGCCCTAAGTTATGGGTATTGGTTTAGGATATAGTTTAGAAATTTTTTATGGGAAAAGAAAAAAAAAATTAAATTTTTGAGTAATGCTACAGTCATAAACTATTTTACAACATTTTTATAAAATGCTGATGTGGCCAATCTCTTATTGGTTTTTATTTATGTCCACCATTAATATCATATTTTCATTTATCAATAATTGCTCACCACATTAGTAATTTGTAAATTTTTTGTAAAATAGTTTGTATCTCTAATATTATTTTAAACTAGCTTGTAATCTCATGCATATGCATGGATATACTTAAAGATATACAATAAAATGCATAATATAATTCCTTTGTATATATTTTAAATACTATTGATAGTCATTTTTATATTTTGTTAATTCTTTTAAAAATTTAGTAAGGATATTATTATGTATAAAATGTAAATTGTCCATTTAAAAAAAAAAAAATTATTGTGAAGCACTTTTTTTTTTTTAATGATTCATTTATTCTAGACTCTTTGGTTTTTGTACTTAATAACTCATTTGGATGAATATTAATCATGTGGTCCCAAATTTAATTCTAAAATTAAGAAATAAAATTCTTTAAGAATAAATAATTTAGGACACGTGGTGCAAAATTGGAATTCTAATTTGGAATTCAAATTCGAGTTTCTCTCAATTTCATTTATTATTATTATATATAGATTTTTTGATGATTTTTTATATTTTCTATAAAAATTGTGTAAAAACATTCCTAAAATGATTTATTAAAAATTACACTAAGAGCACTCATAATTCTAATGCCTGCTTTTATTATTTGTTCATGAATAAAAACAACATTACCTAGTCAATATTCTTTTCCATTAATTACTTGTTTTGGGCCAGATGAAAGATGTTTTCAAGTTAATATTCTTTCCATTATTTTAGTTCAATTACCCATGGAAAGCGGACGGTTAGAAATTGGAGTAGCCTGTTATAGACATAAAAGCGGTCAAGAGTTACTCCTAATTGTGTAGTTCACTGTTGGCTTAGGGGGAAAAAAGTCGATCTTGCATAAACAAGTTTCCTTCTAAACGGAGTTTTCAAATTACTATAGCTCTAAATAGTCTAAACACAACCACCAATTATAAGTTGTATGTTTTCAGACTAAGCTTTAAGACTGTTTGCCTGTATATCAAGATTAGACTCATCAGTGGCTTTTTTGGAGATTGAAGCAAATATTACATCATATGATATTCAATTCATTTTTTTTTTTCATAGAAAAATATGATATTCAATTAATAAACCTAAGAATTTAATCTTCAAATAGTAACATCAAACTATATCTAAAAATAAAACACTAACTTGCATTTTACAATTTGATAATGAATTTAACAATCATTTTTAACATAAACATGTACTTACTTAAACATAAACTTGTGTTTAAACATATCAAAGAAATTATATTATTTTTTAACTACCTCCAATATGTACGTAGTGCTTTTCCACTGATAAATGGATGGCATTCCATATCAAATGAGTAATTAAGAATATAACCACAATATAATGCTACGTGAAAGATTAATTGGGAGAATAATCTCAAACAAGTTTTTTCATCCGAAAAAAAAAACACAAACATTTTAGAAACAATATACATATGCAACATGATTTTTGTATATTGCAATGAAAATAATAATGTTTATTTATGATTACGTGTTTTAGATCACAAAACACAACATTGAATCATGTATACATAATTTTCCTTTGTAGTGTCGGTGAATAACAAAGAATAATCCTTTGCCTCCATTAAATAATTTGAGCTTATAGGCTTATGTTTTATTCACAACAAACACATAGATAAACAATAAGTCTAAAATCATCAGTTTCTCAAAAAAAAAAAAATTCTAAAATCATCAAACATTTTAAAAAAAATTCACAAAGTGAAAAGTTATTATATTGTCGATATTAATTTTTTTTTTTTTTTTTTACTTTTTCCCTTTTATGTGCACGGAAGCTGCGCTGGACTGCAATTTGGAAGCTGAGCAGTAAATATAACCCTTATTAATTTATTCGAAACTGAAATCCTATTGATTGCGATAATAACATTTAAGGCCGGTGTCCAACAATCTGTTAGAGCACCCATTAATATAATTTTCATGCTCATTTTATCAGTAAAAGACAAATTCAGGATTTTTCATGCTAAACTCAATCCAGCAATTACTAGGGCCAGCTTATGGGCAATATATTTTTTATCGTAAACATGTACTTAAAACACAAACAGCCAACACAATTTCACTTGGAGGTGTGGCTAATTGACAAGCAACTGCTCGACTTTTTATCGATTATAGGAGACTGTTTAGAAGATTCATAAAAGAAAATTGAAAGGATCATATTACCAAAAAATTTGAAAACTAGAGTTCCTATTACCATTTTTTTCCTTCCCACTTTATCAATAAACAATAAATTCAAGATATAACTATAAGTCATGTTAAACAATTTAATATTTTTATTTTGATGTGAATTTTAATAAATATATTGTTAGATTGTATTATATATATATATATATATATTCTTTATGTTTGTAAAATTTAAGATGATCAAATATCAATAACTATATCATCTATCAAAATTTTAAATTTTAAGTTATTTATTTAGTTAAAAATAATGTTTGAAAATGTGTTTTTGTATTTGATAGGCTAAGAATGTCTTGACCCCTTAGGTAAATTAACCAATTAATTAGCCAAGTGAATTAATTAAGTCAATTAACATGTAATATGCGTGGTAGCACAAATAAATCACCAAATAACTAAATGCAGTGGAAAATAAATTTGACACAGGTGATTTGTTTACAAATGAGGAAAACCACCAAGGCAAAACCCCACTGCGTGAATTTAAGATCACTACTCCTAAGAATCCACTATTATCAAAACAAGCAGTTATAAGTAAAGGAATCTCAGTACCTTATACTAATCTACACTTGAACCATTACCCCAATACAAAATTGGACTTGTAATGTAGTGACAATCTCTCATTTTAATGGATGGCTCCAAGTACGTGACTAACCAATCGATGCACGGATCCTAGTACTTGACTAACACACCAACTTGAGAAAGATGTTGGCTACTGTAAAGTTGTGATTTACAACTATGTTTTATGTTGACTTTATTCCATAACAAAAAGTGTTGTATTTTCTTTAATTTACTTCCTTGTATTTTGTGAGATTTTATTGTATTGGGTTTAGTATGAAGTTGGTGAAAACTTAAGCTAAAATGAAGAATTCATGGATTTTGCGAGAAGCTCGCGAGAAGCTAACCTGCAAAAGAGCCATGTGAGGAGCACATGACTGGAAGTTGAAGAGTCGTGGTAGGCTATTGTTTTCGCGAGTGTCTCGCAGGTAAGGCCTTCCCGTGAGACAGTCGTGAAACGTTCTGCTGGAGGTTTTTCAAGTGTGACTTTCTTACTCTTCACCCATACTATATATACCCTCATTACCCGCAAATGTAAATGAGGCTATTCAGAGAGAAAAACCCTAGATAGGTTTTCAACAACACACACACCCATCTTTTAAGAGAGAGCTACTCATCCTTAGTAAAAAACCATTGTTGCCTCTTCTCCATTCCTCTTCCATTGTCATACCTTGAGAGGAGATTTATACCCAAACACAACCTACACCCATTCAGAGTGTAGAGAGTGTTTTGGAGCTTGGGAAGTTTTGGGAATTTGCCAAAAGAAACCGGTGAGGCTTGGTGGATGCAATTGGGCGTATTGCGGGATTTGTAAAGCTAGACAAGACACGGTTCCGAGAAACCTTGTTGGAGTAGGAGCTTGGAGGGCTTAGGCATAGAGGGTAGATTAGGCTTGAAGGGTCTCTTGCTCACTCATGTATCCCAACTGATTGTCTAGTGGATCAATTTCTGCTTGAAAGGCGGCGGAGAGGTTTTTCGCCGAGTTCTTCGGTTTCCTCTTCGATAACACGTCTCGGTGTTATTTGTGTTTGCATTTCTCTTCCCTACTCTTATTCATTTCATTTTTACTGTTGTGTTGCTTTAAATATGGATTAGAGTAGTTCTCTTACTTATACGCTTGTGTTTACATTATTCCGCACTTAGTATTAAGTTAGTGTAAAATCAACCAAGCCGTAATTTCGATTTGGGGGTATAAATAGCTATTGTGTTTTTAACACATTTATGAGCTCTTAGCTACAAAGTTCTTCAGTTCATCCACACAATGAAGATCAAGAAGTTTTTTTGTTACAAAATCCTATGATGTACAAACGTAGCAGTTTCTTCAAGAGAAAGATGAACTAGGGCAATTTTTGTTTCTGGTCATAATGTGAGTGCAACAACAATTGCAACAACCTTTGCATCAACTGAGACGGTCCTTAAAATAATCCTTATATATATTTAGGATTGTGAGAAAAGAAACCCTACACAAATAACTTGGATATGCATGAAAAAATATTTGGAAATCTAAATTTCGTAATTCTCGATAGATACAGCTGTTGAGCTATCTGTCGAGTTTCAAATACTAAATCTCTGAAAGTTCAAATAGCATATAAAACACTGTGAACGTTTAGACCCCTAATTACAAAATTATCAATTCAAGCTTAATGTCAAACAATATATGTGCGAAAAATGAACATAAGCTAATAACAGAATTGATAAACAATCTAAACCAAATAAAATTACATCCACAGCAGAAATTAAATGGTAAAGATTAAGGGAAGAGATATGCAAATACAAAGACAACACAACGATGTGTTATCAAAGAGGAAACCGAAGCCCTTGGTGTAAAATCTCTTTGCCACCTTCCAAGCTGTCAATAATCCATTAGAAAATGTAGTTGGGATACATGAACAACAATAAACCCTCCAAGCCTAATCTACCCAGTGTACCTAAACCCTCCAAACTTCTTGCTCCAATGAGGTTACGCAGAACCTTTGTCTTTTCCAGTTTACCAGATTCTGCTATAGCCCATAGCATCAACCAATAACCATTAGTCCCTTCCTAACTGCTTCCTAAAGCACCAAAAAGCCTTCTCACATATGTGAGTATGGTGAGAAAATGATTTGGCCAAGAATCTCTCAAGGATGTAACAATGGAGAGGGTGAGAGTAGAGGAATTTGAAGAGTCTTTATGTAAAGATTGTGGATGAGTCAATCTTGTTTTTCTCTAGGATTTCTCTCTCAAAATTCTATCTAGAAGCTCTCTACATTTTGTGGGTATAAGGGGTATTTATACTAGGGGGAGAAAGGAATGCGAAGAGTCAATTTTTCCAAAATAGAGCTAGCTGGCAACTTGGCCTCGCGACTTGACTGAGTTGCGAGTTCAAGCCGCGACCTAACTGAATGGCTAGTTTGGAATTTTTGTCCTGTAGTGCTACAGCTAGCATGACGGTTCAGCTTCTCTGCATACTTCACTCGTGTGCATCTTCTGGCGGCATGCTAGTCACGACTCACTTGCAGGATCCAGTCGCGAGTCCCTACTTCACTGCATAGTCTTGAGCATTTTTTCACACTCTCTCACACACTACCCTTACATGATTCCCACCTAAATATAGGGTTTTTATATGGTGAATTACAAGCAAATTTGGCATGGAATACAGCCAACAAGATGGTTGATTAAATTCAACTTTACAATCTCAATAAATACATTTGTCGAGATATTTGTCGAGTTTTAATAAACAACACTTCTTCACTTGATTTTTGGACAGATTTGCATGACTTCAATACTTGGACTTGAACTCTTGTTCCTTGAAGTATTAAACACATCCTAGATCTATCCAATTACAAGTAAAGTGTGTTTTGTCAAAGGATTAGCCAATTCTAAATGACATATGTTCATAACATGTTCCACATATGTCCTAATAGTATTGAATAATAAATAACAACCAATTCATACAAAATTTCACATGTACATTAAAAAAACAATATGCAATTCAATAATAAGATTTTTAAAATTTTAACGACTAGTAATTATATTATAGTAAATCATGTGTTGGAAGCACCCCAAATGTAAATTGAAATCAAAGTTAGTCATGTAAAGGAAACTTAACACATGGTTGAATTCGTTGGTATCACATCATAGCATATACTATATAATAAAATATAGACCAAGAAGTAATGGTGCACCAAGTGGCTATCCTTCTTTGTGACAAATTGTTAAATTCTCGTCAATTAGGATAGTTTACTTTATGTAGAAGCCTATTAGCTAAGTTAAAGAAATTTAAAATTCTACTTCAACTATAGTTCAAATTTAGATAAAACTCTATTAGCTAAGTTAAAAAATATATAAAATTATACTCCAACTAAAATTCTATTTCATTAAAAAAACTCATTGTGTCAGTGAATAATTATTATTATTTTTAAAATCACATACCAATAAAATTGGCCACAACCTAATACATGTTTTAGTGGATTTCTTTTAATCATACTATTAACTGAAAATGACATTTTTACAAAATTTAAATACTGAATTGAGATGAAAAATTACCAATAAAATGTAAAAAATATCTATATTATAATTATTGCCATATGCATCAAATTGTATTGAGTTGGCCATGTTGTTACTTGAACGCTATGTGCTTTTTTTTTTTTTTTGGGGTTTTAGCGATGAAATGAGTTTCGTCGCTAATTGTGAATTTCGTCGCTAAAGGTTCTTAGCGACGAAAAACTGGACTTTTAGTGATGAATTTTTTCATCACTGAAAATACATTTTTTTGTAGTGATACTTGACAAAAATAGTTAATGTTGCTAAAAAATTACACACTAAAGATTATTATGGAAATTGTAAAATTCAACGGTCATAGAGCACATGATTAATCTTTTATGTGAACATATAATCCTCTCGCTTTACGTACTTATCTATATTTATATAATATTTAAAAGCTAAAACTTAGAATTTATTGTTATTATGTTCTTGTTGAGCTACATTAGTATAGCATTTCGGTCCACTCAGTCTATTTCAATTGTAAAATCTATCCATAAATAATTAATATATGATAATTTTGACCATTTACTTTAAAAGAATGATTACAGGAACTTTATGTGGTAAAATTTCTTACAATATTTAAAATAAAAAAAAATAAAAAAATCTTATATATAAAGAAGCGGTGTCTTATATTGCTTTTGTCTAATTATTCCACTTTTTGTACATGCGTCACTTTGGAAACTTTATAGACTAACAGTATGCTAAATAGAACTTGGGACCTCGGGTTTAATTCATTGATTTGTGTAGTCGATATAGTGAGTGTTTGGATTTATGTTTCCTCACGTTTGCCTTTTTCTGCCTTTTTTTTTTTTTTTTCAACGTTTATGAACAGTAACCACACTATTCATGCACATGGATTTACTGTGCAAGGGACAAAGTGCACTGTTCACGGGTCTCACGACACTATTTACATATTTAAAAATTATTTTGCTACAGCATTTTCAGTTTTCAATTTTCAGTTTCAGCAAAAATAAATTGTATCCAAATGGACCCATAGATACAAAAACTCAGTTCTATGATCATCTCCCTATCATAGCAAGAAAGCCATACAACCATACACCCAATGATGGAATGTACTATGTAATGCATTTGAAACAATATGTCTAGGGGCTAAGTTTAAGTGGCGTAGCAATTCACGAATGAACGCTTGAACTGGGAAACAAGACCAGTTACGAAAGTGGCCTAGTGGAAGCAAATCTCTCCCATGGGCAAACAAGTAAGCCTACCTAGAATTAATTTGGTCTTCCAAAACTCATCTCAACGACTGGCTATTGAGATATTCTTTGTATTATCGAAAGCCATTTAATATCAGAAATTAGTCCTTGATAGTCATTGGAACCACAACATAATTAGCCCAAGTGAAAGTAAATATCTAATCTGGCAGAGGAAGAAAACATCACGAACATGCTAGCTCTTGTTACTATCACTATTGTTTATCAAACACAAACACAGCATAATTAGCTTAATCCCTACTCTTGTCCATATCACTATTCTTTATCAAATTCTCTCTCCTTAGGCTACCTCATGGCTTCCACACTCAATCTTCTTCACTTGTCCTTCTTAGTCCTATGCTTGTTGTGACGAGAGTCAAACTTCGTCATAGATTGCGTTCAGGGACTATGAACCATGAACCTTGGGAGCAAAGATTGCTTTCTTGAGGTTGAGGATAACAAAATGTAATTAAGGATTTGTTAAATTACTAATTGGCATTAAGCGTTGCAAACTAATGCCTCTCAACATTAGGTTCTACATTACTAAGCCAAGAGTCTAGGCTCAAAAATGCTCAAAAAAGTCAGTCTTGGCTCAGAACATTATTCCAATTGCAAAAATTTCTTTCACAGTTAACTTCAAATTTTCGTCATTGATTGTGATTCCAGTGATCAACTTCTTCGTTCAGTTTGTACAGTGAACATTGTAGCTATACATGCAGGGAACATCAACTTAACTTACTGAGAACAAGGATATATTTCTTTAAATTCGGACGGTTGCGAGAGAGAGAGAGAGAGAGAGCTAAATAACTGCTGATTATCAATCATTCATTCATAGTTATCTATATTACCAAAAGGTGCTTTAGCATTTACATGATAATGAATGAAAAAATTGGTTAACACTTGGCACATCTTACAAGACAGAGAAGAGAGGGAAAAATAGTAGAAGAAAGAATTATGAAAAAAAAACTATGCGTTTAGCCATTAGTGAGACATTTTAACAATAACTGATAGAGGAATGTTGACAATATGACCTTGATTTCCAAAAAGACCAATTCTCCCAAAGCTGGCAACAGAACTGTTCGTAGTTGCATTAAGGTACACACTTAAGACCTGTCTTTCCCCATATTCAATGGAAAAGTGCAATGGAACCACCTTCATAGACACCCCGTACGGAGCACTCCAACCAACGGTGTAAGTTTCATTTCCAGCAACATTGATCACTGATCTTTGTATTGTTTTAGACTGGTTAAGTTTTGCTATCATGACGGAAGGCAAGTTCAGGTCAGCACCACCCATGGTATAATTGTAAACCCAACAGTTTTGGCCAGTGTAATTCAAAACCACAGGAGCTGATCCATTAATGCCACAAAGAAACATCATATAGTCATCATAACCTGTGACAAGAAAATGCTCTAGTTAGACTTCAAATAAGATTTGGCAATTTTCATGGAAGCACTTGGCACAAGTCAAATAATTTCAATTGAGATTCAGAATGCCAACAAATAGAAGAGAGTCACAATGTTTTATGTCTTTTTTTGGATTATTATCCATTCTTTACAAATCATCATCTAGTTTTACCTTTTGCTTTTTCAACAGCTAGCAATGGATTCAAACCAGATTATGTTTAGCAATTCATAATAAAGTACCAGGTGCATTTGCACAACTTAACTCATTGAGAGGAAGACTATTGACTTGGAAAACGGACAAAGCAAGGAAGATGACATTACTGCCTCGCTATTTCACAAGCGCAAAAACCTAGTAAATAAATTATTGAGAAGTTGGGATGAGGGGCAGGGTACAAATAAATGAAAGCCTACAAGAGCACTTTTAAATCCCAACCTGAGGTAAAAATATAAAAGAAATTGATTAAAAAGTGATGAGCAGAAGAAAGTTTCTAACTTTAGAAAAAGCCCCCTGCCTACCCATCTCTTTCTTCACTATTTCTACCCATATTAATATAGGCCTCCCTCTGACTCTTACTCTGTCAAATTGAATTAAATCACTCTCTCATTCGTGCAACTCTCGCTAGTCTTTATCTAAATAGGAGCCACCTATTCCTTTGAACGAACAATTTCATTCCTTATCCTATCTTTCCTATATTTACATGCCTCCAGCTTAACCTTCTTGTTTCAGCTACACTTATTATATGAATATAGAGCTTCTTAATGACCAAACATTCAGTACCCTAGACCATATTTGAATCCAAGGAACAAAGTACATGACAAGATCAAGATCACAACCAAATTTCCATAATTTAGATAGCCCAAAACTTCTTGACTAATAAAGCATATAGGCTTGATGTAATTAGACTTACTAGAATCAAAAATCAAACCCGGATTGAGTGCCGCAGTTGCATTCACAAAACCACTGCCCATGTCAAAGGGAGTTGCTGGAGACTGGTTTAGATCAGGGTTGGCATAGGCGCGCTGAGCCATTATTGGTCCACCATTCTTGTCATGTGGGGAAGCAGTGG
Source organism: Quercus suber (assembly GCF_002906115.3). Taxonomy (NCBI): domain Eukaryota; kingdom Viridiplantae; phylum Streptophyta; class Magnoliopsida; order Fagales; family Fagaceae; genus Quercus; species Quercus suber. The sequence goes on along the minus strand of NW_027069650.1, from coordinate 719,381 downwards.
TGGAAAGGGCAGATGCAATGGCTGAAGGACTGAAATTGGGGAACTTTTGCTTAATAAGTGCCGCAAGTCCAGCAACATGAGGGGCAGCCATGCTTGTCCCAGACATCATTGCAAAGTTCTCACCTAAATTGTGGAGAAAAATTATAAATTAATAGAGAATGTAAGTTTTAAAAGAATTGGTAAACTTCGAAACTTATGGATTAAAAATTATAAAGTTGATCTATTTTTTTTTTTTTTTTTTTTTGGTGATATATTTTCCCTTTTTTGGTTCTAGATATGCAGGCAATCATAATTGCAGCATTTATTGTCTGTGTATTCGTACCTTGAAATTCAACTGAATCAGTGCCAACAGAACTCCAAGCAGCCCATATTGAATTTCCAGGAGCTACCAAGTTGGGTTTCATTATGTCAGCATCATCAAGAAAACCGTCTTCTGGATCTGGTCCTCTAGCAGAGTAATACATAACCTTTGGAGCAGCATTGCTGTAATTTGCTTTTAGTCCACCACAGATGCTTGCAACTGCCCCAAATTTAATAATTTTCTTTGTGAGCTCATCTCTCTCCAAAGAAGAATTGTAGTATTGGAGTAAAACCTGTTATATAGATCATGAATGTAAGAGAGAGAGAGAGAAGAGGTTAATCAAGAGCACATGGCTAAACAAAATGTGCACACTCGTTATCAAACACACAGACCCCAAACCTTGGAAATATCTGAGGACGGAATTATGATCCCAGGCATTTGCAATGGAACTGGATTAAGCTGAAAACCAATTACAAAGGGGTCCATGTAGAACACAACACCAGTTGCACTGAGGTTTTTGGCTGTTTGTAAGGCCTGTTTGATGGTCGAGAGCCCAAGCACAAATCGAATTGAGTAGCTACAGATCAAGAGGTTCCCTTGGACAAGATCCTGATTGAAGCGACTGGAGTCTTGGCATTCACCCACATACATATCCTTGGCCGTTGCCGTCTCATTGTTCAAAGCATGCATTGCAAGAATCAGTGTGTACATTGTGCCATTTGTTCCCGCTGAACAAACAAGAAAAAAAAATCAGTTTATCTTTCAAATCAATTGGTTACTTTCACAATATGCATCCAAGTTGTAAAGCATGCATCTAGAGGTAGGCCATAGAATCCTATACAAGGATCTGTGCAACATTGATATGATTTGAAGGTGAAAGTAACCGTGCAAATACATAAACAACAAGAACAGGTAGGATTCACAACAACTAATCCAGACTACATCTTAATCATAATATTCAGTTTACTGACCACAATTACTGTATAGGTACTACCTAATTATCATGCTCAAATATGAAGAGGTTTCCAGGTTTCTCATTTACATCTAAACTGCTTCTTCTTGGAGTAACTTTTTTGAGGAAAGAATGCTGAAGTTACTCCATCTTGTAAGAGATTAGGCAGCAGCTTCATAGGTATCTAAATAAAAAAATGAGCTGAAAATTAAACTGCCTTTTATCTAAATAAATGAAATTAGAAATTCTAAATGTAATACTTGTGTGCATATAATTGACTTTGACTATTCTAAAAGTCAAGAAAATATAACCATGGGATTGGACAGTCAGAGTGCATCTCGAAATAATTGATGTAACATTTTTCAAACCCTGCCTTCCTTTTGAAAAACCTATCCCAGAGAAGCTCCAATATTTGTACAATGAGCTAAAAACCAGGTTCCAGCCCTCACCTTCAATTCCCAATGTCTGTTCACATGGATATGATAAACTAACACTTGTCCCAAAAGCTTAAGCTTTAGGATGAGATCAATTTAATCATTCAACCATTATTCTAATAGCATATAAGTTTCGGCTAAGACTGGAACCATATAAGAATGTTATCTTTGACATCCCTATGCCATGGACAAAGCCCCCATCTTGCATAAGCACTTGCCAAAACTCATAAACCTTAGAAAGCTATTTGAGAAGGTTGAAGGTGAGAACTGCAATCCTGGTTGCAACTCATACTTGTCCTTTTTCTTTGAGTTCCAGTAGAAGACAGAAGCCATCTATTCTTGACCTTCACTGTGATTTCCATTCTCAAAATTGTGCATATAAAAATAATGAAAAGTATAATTGCAACTCTAAACAGCTTTAACTTCTATTCTTTTATAATGTTGCATATATCAACAGTTGATGAGACATGCCACACCATCAGAACCAAATGTTGATTGGCTACCATATAATGGACCTTGAATTGTTCAAAATAATGAATGGTTTAAATTCACTTTGAAATCTTATTCCCCTGAGAAAATAGTAGTTGCTTATAGCACGAATCAAGAACCAATGTATTTGTTACATGGTTCTCTATAAATAAACTGAAGGGGGATGAACCAGTTAATTTTTTGTTGTTTGGGGGGGGGGTGGGGGGGGGGGGGTGGGAGAACTTACGTGCAAGCCCAGCTCCATTAATGGTTAAATTATTGCCAAGGACTATAGAGTTACTATAGACTCTGTCATGAGATACAGCACCAACAGTATAGATCCATGGACTGAAGGAAGACATGCTCTTAGGTGATGGTCCAGTATTGCCTGCTGCTTGCACAGCAAAAATTCCAGCCTTTACAGCAGATAGCAATGCCATGTCTATGGGATTAAAAAATGTTGCAATACCAGGAGGCCGCCGATTGGGGGTGATAGATAAGCTTATTATGTCAACCCCATCCTGAGCTGCCTGCATATTTATGTCATCAAGATCAAGACAGTGCATATTTGGATAGATACTTATGGCTGACTTTTACATATTTAAGTTAAAAATTCTTTTCTAAGCAACATAAATACAATGATTGACACCCACTGTCTGACAAGTACCCCACTGAAGATATTGTGAACCAAAAACACACGAAAACACAAATGCAAGTGGTTACTGACAAAAGATATGCAACCAACAGTGGTTATATTGATGAAATAGAACCTGAAACCCATAAGGGGAAACAAAAAAAAAAGCAATAGGTCTCACAACTACAGTAGGACAAACAGAACAAGAATTAAAGCTTATTGTTGAGAGTATCAAATGTTGCCATGCTAGGTTCTAAACTACCAAGCAGCTAAGTTAGTTGGGAGACAGAAGATCAATTGCATAAAAAAGACCAATAATATCTACCTGGTCTATGGCAGCAACTACATCTGCAGCAAAGCCTCCAAAGCTCCTGTACAATGCCTTGTAAACAGCAATGCTGGAATAATCGGCATCTAGTTAATACATAACCACATAAATGTACATATAAACATTTATAAAAGAGGGAAATTGATGTATGCTGTTAGGCATTAATATAGAAATCCTAACTCTTGCTTTCTTTATTTGATTATGAAGGAAAACAGTATTTTCTAGTTAGTTTTCTTTCCTTGTTTTAGTTCAATTACGTATAAGTTTTTAGCGCGAAACTTCACCAAATTACTTGTTTTGGGTAGGATGAAAAGTTGTTTTCAAGTGAATATTTTGAGGATGAGGTGGCCTGCACAAAATGAGAGTGGTAGCAGAGAACTCAAACATAAAGGAGAGATATACAAAAGCTAAGAAGCATGCCAGAGAGGAATGAAAATGAAATCCTGCACTCTCTTGGTTTGGAAGGATATGAGAGGAACAGGCAGTAGGAGAAAAAAGGGGAGAGAGCAATGGAACCTACATTTATTTTCCATGAATTTGGTAATCCATGAAAGGCAAATTTTGGTCTTAGGTAGGATAAAGTGAATAACAAAAAACCCCTATCTAATGATCCTTTCAGTACCATTTTTCTAAAGGAAGGAACACCTTCATTAGATGGAGAACTGGGGTGAAGCATTAACCCAAGGCTTGAACAAGGCCCTGAGGACCGTTTTCTAGAGGCAAGTGTAGATCACGCAATGAGTAAAACATGCCTGAATATACTAAGGAACCTATTACTATTGACCCATATATGAAGAGTGCCAGGCACACAAATTTAGGCCAATTTCTCAACACCAAGTCAAGACTGTCAAATTATCTAACAAACTCAAGGGCTAAAGCAAACTGTACAAGACCATTAGTACCTAAAGAAAGATGTTAGGTGCAAATCTATGGGTCCAATACATCCACATACAGACACATGATCCACTTGTGGCCAGTGAAGAAAGTGGAGTGTTTTCTCTATACGGAACATCTATGTACTTCTAAGATACATATCAACAACAACAACAACAATAACAAACCAATGCTCAGATCTGGACTTATTACTGTGAACGAGGAGCCATCCCGCTGGCATTTCCAAAGTGATGCCCAGCAACTACCACTGGAACTCCATGGTTTCCTGCTGCAACTGAAGCCGTGTGCCTGAAAATCAAGATTAGACTCATCAGTGGCTTCTTTTTTGTTTCTTCAGATTTTAAAGGCCTTCTGGTGCATGCAAAGAAGTGTAAATCCATATCATTGATTGATAACTTGTGGAAAGTGCTATGTACTGCTATCATAGAAGGAACATATATGTAATGCTACATAAATTTTTGATAAGTATGTACTGCTACATAAGCCAGGCTTGTCCATGTCACATTGCAGATTAAACCATTGGAAAGACTAATAATTTTTTTGTAATCATAATTGACCACTCATGGAAATTGGAATCCTCATTTAAAAGAATCGGCCAAGCCAAACATGAACTAATAAAATAACCAGGTATAGAATAAAGCTCTTTTCCACTACCTTTCTTTCTGACCTTAAAAGTATTGATTTGTATGGATGCAATAATCTTTTGCCCCTTTCTTTGTGTGTGTGTGTGTGTGTTGGAAATTTAAAACTTAAGATTGATTAAGATATATCCCACTTCCACCCTATCCCTTTTACCTCTTAAATCAATGTCTAAGTTGCAGTCTGGTTGCAATAATGCAAAACCAGTTCATATGGCTGCAGTTGAACGTATTTAAGATGAGTAAATCCTAATCTGGATTCCAATTTCAAGATTTCAGTATACTTGGGAGGCTGAAATTGCTTCCAGAAACCAGGTTAGCTCAGAGCCTTTAATAACTCATGGAAAAAAATGGAAAAAGGAGTGGAAATTCACAAAAATACAAACAGACTGCAGAAGTCAAAAACAGTAAAACTATGAGACAATCAACCAGGATATAAGACAAACACTCACGTGCCATGGCCATCACCATCAAATGGTGAAGCATAGTCCTGAGTTGAATTGAAAATCCCTCTGGTTATAGCAGATGCTGCAAAATGGCGGGCCCCAACAAGCTTCCTATTGCATGAACCAGATGGAAACTCCCGAGTAACCTCACAGATGCCAGAAAAATGAGCCGGAACTGGATATGGATGTTCAGATATATCATCAGCAAAGCTGGGGTGTGTTGGATCAATGCCAGTATCAACAAACCCTATCACGATCCCCTCTCCAGCATATTCAAAACCACCCTCTTGAATCCATGCCCCATTTGGTAGTCCCAAGAACTGTGGAGTATGGGTGGTTGCAGTTTTAACAGAGAAATCCAAAATCACATTTGCCACTTCTCTCCTCCTTGAAAGCTTGTCTGCCTTCAATTTTTCCAAATATTAATAGAGATAACAGTCACAAAGTGTAAACGTTTCTACGAACATGTAATGCCCCAAGAATCCACACACAAACACAAAAATCATAATTTTGAATACACAATCTTTTCCAAGAAAATATAAGCATCTACATTAATTATACAGTATCACCATCTTATAGCATTACAACATACAAGTATGATCATGGGCAGAGCTAGGAGTGGCTAAATAGAGGCAGTATCCCCACTGAATATTTAAAACTTTTAGATTTGGCTCATAATTTATAAATTTTTTAGAATATCTATTGTTTCAATCACTTAGATTTTTTTAAGATAAAAATATGCTCACTTTGTAATACTGAAAAGTTATGAGATTTTATTATCAAACAAAATGATAAGATTTCAATCAATCTTCTTTGTCCCACTTTTAAATCTGTTTACGTGCTTCTTAAACATAGGCTATATTCTATCTATGTATTGAGTTATCTAATTGTATGACCAAAAATGTCTGCAGCATCAATTGATTTCCTAATACACATTGAATATTATAGTAATTAGGGTTATCCTATAATAACAGTGAATAATTTAGAAGAGAATTTAAATTTTTCTATTTAGGACTTCTAATATCATGTTTTCCTATGATGAATTTCTTGGTTAGACATCGAATTGGTCTAAATGTTGCTAATTATAGTTAACTCCTTATTAGCTAGTATAAAATTCATATTAGGTTCTCTTTATGAAAGCAGATATATGTGAATATAAAACAATTAAAAGGTGTATTGAATTATTAATTTTGAATCAATTATTGATAAATATTAAGGTGATCAGGCAATGTTTTTGGAATCCAAAAACACAATCTAGGACAATGATAACAAATTAATGATTTGATCCAGATACTTACATACACGCACACTTTTTGGAAAACAATATCAACCAAAAATATGGTACTTATTTATAGATTTTGCATCCACTTAGGGAAAATCCTGCCACTTAGTACTTCAGAGTATGATGATAGAATAACTTATACAATACCTGGTATGGGGTAACAAGGACAGCAAATCCATTAATCAAGTAGTGGTAGCTGTACAACTTCAGATATTTCTCCCCCCTTAACACCCGCTTCAATAATGAATCATGAACTCGAGCAATATGAGAACCATACCTCTGATCTGTTCTTGAAGTATTTCTAAATCTAGAAAGGATACAATTAAAAGCATCATTGTCAAGTTAAAGCTCCTACTTTTATAGACTGATTGAAAAGGACAAACAAAGATTAGGAATTTAGGATAGATACAGAAAAGAAAAGCATAAATTCCAGCCCAAAAAACAATTATCCATGCTATCCAAATTATGGCATTGAGCAAACAATTATACAAGATAACATCTTTTAGCATAATAAGGCCATCACTATTTTACACTTACTGTATGTGAAGAAATTATTAAATTAACAAATTATGAATTTATGATAAATACAAGATCCACACGTTCATAAAAGACAGTTTCCAAATAACCCCACGAAGAAGACACCATCAGACATCCCCAAACTTCCACGTCTTAACCAGTCAAAAGCTACCAAATGAATACACTAATAATTCAAATCTTTTCTAAGGTCTAAAAAGATAGAAATACAACACCCAATTCATAAAATGCCCAATTTCAAACGGTCAAATTTTGAACAACAATTCCAAGAGGAAAATAACACAATAATGAATCGTATACATGAAGAATGTAGTACCTTTTACCACAACTTTACCACAATCAATTAACACCCACTAAAAGGTGTACAAAATAGCATCTTTCTTTTCAATAACATATCAAAATTACCAATTAACTCGAGCTGCTGAACACTACTGATAATTACACCACAACTGTAAACTGTACACATATAAAAAGAGAAAAAAAAAACAATAATAAAGAAATATAAAGTACCTTGGTTTGTGAATATTCAATCTTTCCGAAGAAGGAGAACCATGTGTGAAGTCGCTTCTCAACTCACCATAGTAATGAGCAGCAGGAGCTTGTCTCAGAGTAACAATATACACATTTGCATCAGTGCTTTCAACATGGCATAGACTTTTCATAAACATCCCCAAGCAAAGCACCACCAATAGATGCACCCAGTAAATGCTGATCTCCATTATCTCTGAACAAAACAGTACCAAAAGTTTGGAAATTTTGCTGACCCCAGAAACACTTTGAGCACAAATCCTCAGCAACCCATTTTGGTATTCACCATTCTCAAACCAAAGAGAGAGACCCTTTTTTTTCCAGAGTGTGAAGAAAAGAGTGCTGCTGCTGCAAAAGCTTTCGCACTAAGCTTCCACTGATAAGAAAGAGAGAGAGAGAGAGAGAGAGAGAGAGAGCCCTTCTGAGTTCTGATCACTTTTTGAGAAAGCAAGTAAAGAGAGAGAATAAGAAGTGGTATAATATATGCTTGGGACTTGAGAGAGAGCATAGAGAATCTACAACCTTTCTTGGGTACTGTGAATTTGAACGTTTTGTTTAATACAATACAAAAATCATAAAAAAGAATGCGACGAGAAATATGAACGTTTTCTTTTGTTTTTATTCTAAAATTTTCGACTGTTGGAGGATTTAGCTGTCCTTTTGTGCAAACTAAAAAATACTATTGTTGTTTTTTTCCTGTATTTATTTTTGGACGTTTTGACCTTTGATATGTAATTATGTATGATTTTTGAAATTCTGAAAATGATATTGTTCATTTTTTTTTTGGTGAAGTACTTAACTCCATATAATTTAATCATAAGCAAGTTTAAGGGGAGAATTTGATATCCCATCTATATCAAAAAGTAAACTGTTAGTTAGAGTACTATTTTATTATATATAGATCTTGTATTTTTTTTTTTTTGTAATATATAAATTTTCAAAGCAAAACTTTTGTACCTATTGTCATACAACCATTAAATAAAACTGTTAAGAGTACTTCTCCATCTTATCCTGGGATGAACATATTCTCTTAGTTATTAATTATTACAGTATAATGTGTAAATATTACAAATTTATTACTTCTGCACGGACTATAAGAGAAAGAGTGTATCATTCCATTTATGAGAGAAAATGAGAAGAAGTGTTATATCTACAACATTTTCATAACAAATTATAGGTAGTAAATTGTTATTGGTTATAATTTGAATTTACAACTTAAACTATTTTTTTACCTATCCATAATAACAAATAATAAATTACAATTTATAATTTGTTGTAAAAGTATTGTGAAAATATTGTGGACAAAGACATAGCATTTCTCTAAAAGGAGTTTATTTTTATTGACTTTTGTTTGAAAAAAAAAAGATAGAAATATAGCTATACTCCAAATGAAAGTAAACCTTAAAAAAAAAAAATAATAAAAAATAAATAAAATTAAAAAAAAAAAAACCTTACAAACGTAGCTCACAACTAAAGAGTAAAGAATTCCTAAATGGAGAGGTAAAGGGGAAGTTGGACTATGTACGAATAAATGATTGGGTTGGGCTTTTGTGTTTTCGGCTCATTTTGTGGTGCTTGTCTTTTATTCCCAACGTTCCAATTTTTTAAAGTCACCCGTGATAAAAGAGAAACAGAGAGAGAAAGTACTTGGAGACTTATGGGACGGTGGTACAATAAAAGTCAAGTGAGACGCACTCTATGGCTTTGCCGAGAGCACATGTGAAAGTGATAGTGTCCCCCAAAAAACAAAGAAAAATCAAAGAGTGGTATTGGATTCTGGTTCTATGCTATAGATGCTGATGAATCTTTTTTCTTTTTTCTTTTTTGGTAAACAGGAAATGTCATTAATTCCCTCGTCTATGATGAATGAATTTTTATATGCCTTTTTTTACATGGTCCACACTCCACATTCCCATATTATCTTTGTCAAACTTGTAGGGCCAATGGCATCATCATCATCAACTGTTGGGTCCATTTTTATATAAATAGTCGTTAAGGTTAACTTTATGCTCTTACTGTTTCCAAAAGAACCTGATGCTACAATCATGAGTATCACTTTCTCCTTGATCTCACTTGATTACCCTTCACTATATATATCACTCTCTTAACTGATTAATTATGCGTTTGACATGACTTAATTTTGCCAGCTTATTTTACTGTTCAGTTTATTTTTACTACTATTCATAGATTCTATTGCACTTTTTAGTATTATTTATGAGTTTTATTGTACTATTTCAGCTAATTTTTACTTTTATCTACAGCACTTTCAGTAAAAAGTTTTTAGTTTCAATAAAATAAACAGATTTCAAATAGACCCTAATATGACCAAAACAAACGCCTACCTACCGTTGGCTCTTGTTCTATTTGGTGGACATTTTATTGTACTCTCATGGTAAAAGCTTAAGTGAAATCTTTATTGTAGTTAAGCAACAAAGAGTCTTTGGAATTGATGCAAGTAAAATTTACATGAGTGATCGTCTAAAGTAAACTACCACCTAAACCAATTTGGATAAAGCATTCTTCAAAAGACAAGTACTCAATAAGGTTGGGATGGATAAAGGAGAAAAAAGTGGAGACTATAATGGAAATGGAATACTAATGGTTATTATAAAGGAAAGATGCCCTTTGTAAAGTTGAGCCTTTTCCAAGAATATAAATATTATTGTTTTAAACATTATTGTTTAAATTTTGAGTATTTAGTATGAATATAAATATTAGTATTCACTTTAGTATGATAAGTAGGTTGTTTATTTCTTGCAAGTCCTACTCCTACCTAACCGATCATGTTATGATTCCTCCTCTTCAATCCCTCGCCTACAAATTAATAATTTGCATTAACATGGAAAAGAACCTTGTGTACTTTTGCAAGCTACACAATATTCCGATGTTTACATAGGCCGAAGACTAATTCAAAGTTTTTACAATAAACCGTAGTCGGTAGAAGGATTTCACACAACTTAGCGCGGTTTGACTCATTCAGTTTTTCAATTACCAGCTCAATCCAACAATCGATAACTAAGAGAAGATTCATTCATAGCCAAAGCTACAAAATAGAATGCCAAAGTGAGGAAAAAAAGACATACTAGAACATTACGAAAAAGAAGTCTAACAAGATAAATTGTTGTTAACACCATCAGTGGTTGAGGATCAAAGAGGCGGGGCAATTTTTTTTTTTTTTGAAAATTATGTATTTTCCCATATGATGTAAATATAATTACAAGTAGCTCCTTAGAAAAATACAAGTTGACCCTTCAAAAAATTTTAAATGTGGAATTAAATGGATAAAAGTTTGTCGTGGGATGAATAGTGGAAGAGAGAGAAAACACTTGGCATGCCCAGGTGTAGTAGAGGCCAAACGGCCAACAAGGTAGTGGACAGCTCTGAGGAGGTGTTTATAGCAGACAAAAATGGTTAATAAGCAACAAGGACAAAAAAGAGAAATCACATAGGGTTAACCTAGTATAAATAGGAACAATAGCCATAAATGGAAGGGGGATAAGGACTTAGGCAAGAAACAGAGAGGATTGAATAAAAAATAAATAAAAATAAATAACAAAGTATAGGCAAAAAAAGAGTGAATACAGCAAAAAAAGCATACATCAATAGGCAATCTTTCATCTCCCTCTTGTAGTAGACCCTTTTGTATTCCCAACAAAACAAGAAGTAGCTATCCAAGCCCATTCTTAAAATTGCACAACTTTAAGGTTGTCAATAAGGTTGTCAATAGTTTGTCAATAAGGTTGTCCAAGTTGGAGTTTGGATTCTTTTTAGTTCACTTCCTGCAGGAGACCCATCATTTACATTCTACTGCTTTAAATGCATTAATTGTTTTCTCTTTAACTAACCTTTCTGCCATAATACATATATCAATATAATCATATACATATGTACGGATATATGCGTATTTAAACATATGCCTTTGTTGTTATTTGTTGTCTTTCTTTTGGGATGTTTGTCTTGTGCATAAATTGGCCCTTTGGCAATGTCATGCTAGAATAGTGGGTTAGGTCCAACTCTCCAACCCATAGCAGAAAGGGTCTCATCCCAAGAGCACAAAGAGCACCTACACCATTCAAATTGGGATTTGATTAGGGGAGGTGAAATTTTGGTGCTTTTGATTGTTTCCTTGGCTCCGATGTGGATTTATTCAACTGAGTATGAATCAAAATTCATTCTTTTAGCTTGTAGTTCATGGGGTTTTAGGCTATTTTTGAAGGAAGGAGTGGTAGTATGACTCCCGAATGAATTTCATAGGTGATTTGGCTAGTAGCAACAACAGTCTTTCGCCATGACAGGTGATGTTGATGGCATCAATGGCCAGCACTGGCAAAGATTGGTGGTGGGGAGGTATGGCTTTTTTTTTTTTTTTCCCCTTTTAAAAATGGATTTTAGATAATTGAAATAAGAAAAGTTATAATGATAGGATTTAATTAAATAAGTGGATATCTATTATATTTTTATTGATAGAGCAGGAAAAATGGAATAGAAGATTTGAACTCTTAGAGAGGTGCCCAATCTTATGTATGAGGCCCATAAGAGAGAGAGAGAGAGAGAAAGAGAGAGAGAGAGAGAGAGAGAGAGAGGGACCCAAAAATGCAAATGAAAAAAATGCAACTAAAGAGAGACATTCCTTGGCATTAATCAATTCAAGAAAGAATCAAATCTTATTTTTTATGGAGGCATATTGCTTCGAACTTCGATCAAAAGTTTCTCATTTTCTTTGAAGATGGATGCAAATTGAAGTTGGAATCATCATCTAGAAAGGTAATGGGCATTGAAGAGGAATCCAAATCAAACCCATCATTAACCGTTGAGCAAAACCCCTAATCAGCCCAAGCCTAAGTTGGATCACTAGTCATGTCCATTGGAAGCCTCAAATAAGATGGAGAAGAATCATGCCTAGTGTCATCAGGGATTGCTGGAGGCTGAAGTTCTCCTGTAATTGATGACGAAACCAAATTATATCCATCACTATGAAATATTGAGTCAAATCCTAAATACTTTCCACCTCCTAAATTAGAGTCAAACCCATTATTTGGTGTTTCTGTTGGAAGCTCTAAATTAGATGGCAAAGAAAAGTTGCTCAATGTTATTAGGAACCAAGGGAGGCCAACCATCTCTAGCATTTGAGTCATTATATCCAATGCTTGCAATTGGTGATGAATACAAACCATACACATCATTATGAGTCATTGAGTCTAATACCAAATATGGTTGTGTCAAACCTGAGTTTGTTTTCATTGATGAGAGAGAGAGAGAGAGAGAGAGAGAGAGAGGGACCCAAAAATGCAAATGAAAAAAAATGCAACTAAAGAGAGACATTCCTTGGCATTAATCAATTCAAGAAAGAATCAAATCTTATTTTTTATGGAGGCATATTGCTTCAAACTTCGATCAAAAGTTTCTCATTTTCTTTGAAGATGGATGCAAATTGAAGTTGGAATCATCATCTAGAAAGGTAATGGGCATTGAAGAGGAATCCAAATCAAACCCATCATTAACCGTTGAGCAAAACCCCTAATCAGCCCAAGCCTAAGTTGGATCACTAGTCATGTCCATTGGAAGCCTCAAATAAGATGGAGAAGAATCATGCCTAGTGTCATCAGGGATTGCTGGAGGCCGAAGTTCTCCTGTAATTGATGACGAAACCAAATTATATCCATCACTATGAAATATTGAGTCAAATCCTAAATACTTTCCACCTCCTAAATTAGAGTCAAACCCATTATTTGGTGTTTCTGTTGGAAGCTCTAAATTAGATGGCAAAGAAAAGTTGCTCAATGTTATTAGGAACCAAGGGAGGCCAACCATCTCTAGCATTTGAGTCATTATATCCAATGCTTGCAATTGGTGATGAATACAAACCATACACATCATTATGAGTCATTGAGTCTAATACCAAATATGGTTGTGTCAAACCTGAGTTTGTTTTCATTGAAAGCCCCATAATTCCTACATTGTTGAAATCCCTGTGATCCATATATGAACCATAAGAAATGGAGAACAATAATGGCAAAGGCAGGTGTTTGGTATCTTCAGGAACCAAGGAAGACTCACCATCATGTGTAGCACTAGGAAAGGGCAAGTAAGGCACAACCATCTTGGCCACTTCACATTCATTTAGGGGTCTTGGGACAATGTTGGAGTGAAATTGGTGTTGCATTCCTGGCTCACCAATCGGCATATTTTGTGTCTCCAAAATACTTGTAAAGCTAAACATCGCTGGGCACCTCTCTTCTTGTGAATCATCATCAACATTTTTGTAGTAGTCATGGAAGATACCAGATTTCTGAGAAAAGTATGTGCATTCTACATGGACCCCCCACCTTTTTTATGATATTGGTAAGATTTTCTGGGTTGGGAGAAGAACTTATCTTCCAATTCTCAATTTTCCATATAACCTCAACATGATTTTGTTCAAATAGATTTGAGTAATTTAATTTCTTCAGCAACGCTTGATGAGATATAGAAATTAACCACAAATGATTAGAAATTTCTTTCATAAAAATTGAATCATAGAAATTTTTTTCACAACCATTGATGGAAAGGTAAACCTTACAATGACATTCACCTATATGTGCCTCTGGTCCAAAAGCAATGCAAACAACGAATTTTGGAAACTTCCGACCAACCTGCTAGAATGATATGGAATTTCCAACACTTTGATAATTGAACCACTTTGGAATCTCAGTTCCTGGTACTGTAATTTCACAATCATCATGCTCATCTTCGGATCCATAATCCTCAGTTTCAGATGAGAAATCATCAAAGAGTGAGGAAGAGAGAACAATCTCATGCAATGATCCGCTTGATGGTTGTGGATCAATTAATATGTCACTTATTGCACTATCCCTTAGAATTTCTCCAAACTGCAAGCAATTAGCAAATTCAAAAAATTACACTTTGGCAAACCTATTAATTTATTTGAGAACGTAACAAAATAGTTTCTCTAAAATTGAGAGAGAGGCCTGAATTAATAATCTGCTTGATGATTGTGGATCCAACAATAGGGAGTTCTTTGCGTACACTCTTCTTATAGATTGTGGAAGTATTGGAATTTCTCGAAGCTGATTGCAATTGTATATTTGAAGTTCCTTTAATTTAGTAAATCTACTAATGCTTTTAGGAATGGTAACAACACTAGTTCCGGTTAGATTTAGATATTTCAAAAAAGGGAAGTAATCAGGCTTCATAAAAAAGTCCAATTCAATTATATTTTCACAATCGCTAAGATTTAGATGTTCCAACCTCAAAACCCCATATCCAGAAAAGCTATCAAAAGAATTGCACACTGGTCTCAATTTGGTGGTAGAAATCCATAATTTCTTAAGCATTTGCAATTTATAGATGCTGTCTGGTAGATCCCTAAGGTTTTGACAATTATTTAGGTGTAACTCAGTTAGACTAGTGAGATACTCAATTGATGAAGGCAACTCTCTAATACCACTCCTTCGCAAATCTAAAGACTCTAAGCATTTCATTTCTGGATGAATATTAGGAAACTTCTCAAGGCCTAAGCAGCCCTCAAGATCAAAAACATCAAGGGATTTCAACATGAGGTTACTTGGAAGAGTTTTAAGTTTTTCACAATATATGAGGTACCATCTTTCAAGCTTATCAAGAAATCCAATAGACTAATGAATTTCAACTAAGTTTCTACAATAACGAAGGTCCAATTTCTCTAAGTTTGGTGCACATAAGTTAGGTAATTTTGTGATAGATTCACAGAATTGGAAATTGATACCCTTCAAAATTTTGAACTGGGACCCTTGTAGAAAGGAACCAAAAATCTATATTTATCTCCAAAAAGCTTTAAATCAAATAAAATTTCCATAAAAAACTTTAAAATAAAATATAATAAAATTACAATTCATAAATACTAATAAGCATACCTGGTCAAATAGTGTCTCCAATCTAACTAAATTTTTACAACAAGAAAGGTCTAGTTCCTCTAAGTTTGGAGCTAATAACTTAGGTAAATCTACAATGGATTCACACCAGCTGAGGTTGATAAGTTTTAAATTTTCAAAACTGATCCCCTGTTTAAGGAAAAAAAATTCAAAATTTATCTTTAACAAATACTAAAATAAAATTTATTAATTCATACATACTAACAATCATACCTGTTTCAATAGCTTCTCTAGTCTAATGTGACTATGGGGCATATCGAGTGCAACAAGTTGTTGAGGACAATATTTGGATGGCAAGGAAAAAGAAAATTCATGCCATTCAAGCAACCTTAACCCGTTGGGGAGATATTTAAGTTCTTCACAAATGTGTACATTACGAACTATAAGAAATTTGAGATTTTCCATCCTTTTAAAAGCTTTAGATTCCAATGACACCGTTATTGGTTTAGGTGAGCACCACATTATGCCTCGAATTTTATTCAACCCCTAGTTGGACAAAGCATTAGTCACACATATTAGAATTTTCCAACAATATAAAGATTTTTAAATTTTAAACAAAACGTATATTAATAAAATTATATTTTTTATTCAACATTAATAAGGAAATCAATAAAAAAAAGTTCATTTGAAAAAAAAGGTGAAACAAAAGAATTTATATACCATATTTCTTGTTAGTACTTCATGAGCATCTTTATAACACCATATCCTACTATGATTTTCAGGCTCTTCTGATTCTTGTTGAACGATTTCTCTACCCATTTGTTGCAGCAAGTCATGCATCGACAATTGGCCAAATTGATCAATAGTTAGGAGACACTTATCAATAAGTTTTTTAATACCATAATTTGGATATAAATTACAAGCATCTAATATATTTACAACAAAATCCTTGGAGAATCCCTTGAAGAAACATGCGATATCAAGAAAAATAACCTTTTCGGTTTTTTCTAGTCCATCATAACCAATTTTGAGTTTTTCTTGTATTTTTTTGTGAGGAATGTTTTTATACTTATCTAATGCACTTTTCCATTCATGTATACTTTTGCCACACAAATCAAAACCTATTATTTTTAGAGCCAATGGAATGCCATTAGCATAATTTATAATTTGCTCAGCAAGTTTCAAATAATCCTTCTCAAGTTTATCTGTTTGGAAGGCATGCAAACTGAAGAGTTCAAGAGCTTCACTTTGATTTAGTTCCTTAACGTCATAAATTGGATGATCTTTACCAAGTGCGGTTATTAGATGTTTGTCTCTTGTTGTTATAATGACTCTACTTCCCAAAGAAAGCCAATTACATTCTCCAAGAAAATTTTCTATCTCTTTCAATTCATCCACATCATCAAGAACTAAAAGAATTCTTGTCCTACAAAGTCTTTCCTTAATCATATTGATTCCTTCGAGTACACTGTCCACCTTCAAATATCTAATTCCTAAGATCTTAGTAAGAAGGCTCACTTGTTGTTGGATTATGCCATTGTTTGTCCCTGAATTTTCTCTAACATTCTCTAGAAAGCAACTTCCTTCAAAACGATCAGTAATTCTGTTATAAACAGCTTTTGTGATTGTAGTCTTGCCTACTCCCCCAAGGCCACAAATGCCTAGCATGCGAACTTCATATGAATTCATATCTAAAAGCAATTCTATAGCCTCAACACGAGAATCTATTCCAATTGGGTATTTGGCAACAAATAATTGCGTACGATTTGATTTGGTAATTGATATCTCCTTAATAATTCTTTGGATGAATTCAAATTCACATTCAGTGCAACTGCCAATTACAAAATATAAGAACACATATAATAAGTTGGAACAACTGAAAATATAAATATGAAAATGAACTAAATTCAAAATATCTTTCTCTTTCAAAAAAAATTCAAGATGTCCAATTTTGTGTATGCTTAATAAAAGAAAAATGCATGTAATTTAAAGATTTGAGAACTGTCTTTAAATTTAGGTTCTTCCTTATTTTCTCTTTCCTTTTTTCTCTAGGAAATTAGTTGTAGTCTTTTAGCATATAGTTGTATGGAAAGTCCCCTTGGATAAGGAAACAAATTGATTGGAAAGCCACTTCTAATTCTTGAACGACATGAGCTTAAGGTTCCATTTGTTTTGGCATAAAACGGTAACTAGTGCAAAATGTTTCAATTAAAAAAAAAAGATTTTCAAGGAATATATTTTATTTATATTTGCTTGTGCTCTCTTGAAAATGCTTTTCTAGCATTTGGCTTAAATAAAAGATCACATATATTTCTTTATTTTTATATAATATTAAATAACAACTTTAATTAGCTACTTCAAATATTAATGTAGAACTAGAACAACTACACTCTAGTTAATAAATAAACACAATCAAAATAAAATTATTATAAATTACACTAATGAGCACAATAAAAATAAGACTGCAACAAAAAAGAGTACTAAAGCAATTAATAAAAATTATTAATTAAGCTTATGCATTCATATGCATAATTAGTTAATTACAAACTCTTAGATGTTGTTTTTGTGCAACTTTTAAAAGTTTGGGATGATTTTCTTAAAGTTTTGAGGCATATCACGGTCATTTTGGAGGTTTCAAGAGATATTTTAGTCATTTTGGTAGTTTTTAGGGGGTACTTGTGTCACTTGATGGTTTTAGAGATATTTCTATCATGTTAAATATTTTTAATGTATTTTAGTCATTCTAGAGGTTTTTGGGAGTATATTTGTCATTTTAGATATTTTGAGGATATTTTAACCATTTTCAAATTTTAAGAGGCATTTTGGAAGTGTTGAGGATATTTTGATTATATTAGAGGTTTTATGGGTGCTTTTGTTCTTTTGGAGGTTTCAAGGGTGTTCCAGTCATTTTAAAGGTTCAATTGCATTTTGAAGATTTTGGTATATTTGTATCATTTTGGAGGTTTATGTTTTCTTAAGTTTTAGAAGCATAAAAAATTTTCAACCTCAAAGAGGGTATTTTCCATGGTTAATGAAAAATGGTTTTGATTTGATCAAGATTTTCACTTGCCCCAAGTGCCTATAAATCAGAAAAATATTTTACGGCAGAACAAATGACGCCTAAGAAATTTTGTGAAAAGCTTCTCTAAAAAATATGAAACTTAAATATAATACCTTAAATATAATACATTAGGATACTTAATTAAATTTAAACCCTGGTTGCGTTGACCAATAAAGTACAATTTGTATTATCATTTTCAAGGACAATTAAATTAAATTCAACTATGTGTTTGAATTTAATTGGAGAAACATAGTATATTGCACCTAAGACAATATACTTAGGTTTTGTCATTCTAAAAATTCCATAATAAAAAATAGTTAATTGGTAACACTTTTATATATTAAATTCTCCTATTTATTATATTGACCTTTGTAGCTTAACTACCTGCCATGTGTAGTAGAAGATAAGATAAAAAAAAATAAAAAATAAAAAATAGAAAACAAAAACAAACAAACAAAACTTTTTTAAATTTAACATTTAGCGGTTAGAACAAAGCCATAAAAAGGTTTAATACTAACAAAAGCACATAAGAATAGTTGTTATACACATACCTATCCTTGTAAATCAATCCAGACAAATCAGTAGCCTTAGTTAGAGCTTTCCTCCACCTTTGAACCTTCTCCAAGTTATCCTTGAATTTTTCTTCAAAATTAGCTACCGCTAATTTGAACTTTCCTTCTTGTTTACGTATTTCTGATGGATTCACTTTATAAAAAATCGGTATAACCAATTGGCCATAATTTCTACACTCAAGAATCTTGACAAGTTCATTTAAACACCATGTAGAAGATGCGTAGTTTTCAGAAAATACAATGATCGAAATCATTGACATTTCAATGGCTTTGAGAACTTCTGTTGAAATTTCTTCTCCTTTTTAAAGATTACTATCAATGAATGTATTAAAACCCTTGTCACATAAAGCTTGATATAAATAACTCGTAAAACCGTCTCGAGTATCTTCACCTCTAAAATTCAAAAAGATATCATACTTCCAAAGAGGAATATAAGAAGAAGAAGAGGCTTTGTTGGTCAGTAAAGCCATTGCAGTATATGAACAAACTCAACAAAGGTTGAGAAGATCTAAAAGAAGAGGAGGAGAGATGGATTTCAATGTGAGGCAGAAAGGAAAGAAAGGGAACACTTTGAGAAGACTCAAGCACGGACTGCACACGGTACAATAGATAGTCAATAGTCTAGAGTAAAAAATAAAAATTGATGGTCAATTGTCAAGAGGAGAAACAGCATCCTTCTTCCATAAAATTTTCAATATGCAATCTTTCAAACTAATAACAGCCACGCGTTTTTAATTTTCGAAGATAAGACTTAAGGTCCGCTTGGATAAGACTTAGGGTCCGTTTGCCCAATCCAAACAGGCACTTAAGAGTGTGATAGCTTCTTGTTTTCTGACAACGTGGTCTTTATTCATTGAAAACTTTATATAAGTCTACAAAAACCTGAGCAATTTCATTTGTCCCACTGAATATTTTATATATTTGATGAATTTCGTCGTTGATAGATAAACATGGAAATATCAATATCAATATCAAGGAACAACCAAAAAAAAAAAGAAAAAAAAAGAGAAAAATAAATAATGAAGAAGAAACAATCAACCTTTAATCTCAATGTTTTTTTTTTTTTTTTTTTTTTTTTTTTTTTTTTTTAGGGTTAGTTATAAATTCTCAATAGATTAGTTAGGTTAGTCACATGTATTCTTTTCCGTTATTCTATTATATCTGAAGTTATACTTAAGGTTTTGAAACTTGGATTGTTCATTGAATCGTAAAAGAGAGAGGTTCAAGTTTTTAAGGTCGAACTGAGGTTAAACCAGGGTCGAATTGTGATGACGTCATAATTAATTTAATAATTATTTTAAATATATATATATATATATTAAATTACTAAAAATTGAAAAATGAACTAAAATAGTCAAATTAAAATAAAAATGCAAATTTCAAATATATTTTTCATATCATAATTTTTACAAAATAAATAAAAAAATATCAAATCTTAAGCAAATATAGATATAGTATTTATTTATATGTTATTTAGTAAAACCTTGATAATAATAATAATAATATTATTATTATTATAATTATAATTATTATAATATAAGAACTTGTGGACTTGCGGCAAATTGGCACTACATGTAGATTATGTCACGTCACATCACGTTGGGCTCAAGGTTGCTCAAAGCTGAAAGAGAAGTCATGACTGAAACATTCAACTCATTTTTTATTCAAAAATTCAAAGTCTTCAGCATTTCCAATGCAAGTGCTAATTAGTAGTCATGTGGAGGCTTAAGAAACTTCATAAAGAAATTCAAAACAAAGAAAGAGAAACCACATATAACAAAAGTTACTAGCAATGTTCAGCAAAAATAGAGACTTGGAGAGAAGACTAGTTATTGCAGAGTAGTGGAGATGGACAAACAAAAGAAGAAGAAGAAAAGGAAGAAAGAAGAAGGAGCTACTGCTTCATGGCGCCACCCCTACTTCGTTGTCTTTTTGTTCCTCTTCTCCTTCTTCTCTATTTTTTTTTTCTTTAGAAATTATTTGGTTCCAAATTTGAAAAAAATAGAACCATATAAACTGTAAAAACCGGCTACGGTTCAGAGAACCATACGGTCTGGCTGCAGTTCAAATGGTTTCATGTTTTTTTTTTTTGCATTGAGAGGTTCTTTGAGTTAAAAGAACCGCAATAGATAGAGGTTCAAAGTTAATTGAGTCGGATCGTACGGTCCGATCCGGATTTGAAAACCTTGGTTATACTATCTATTACTTTTTTGATAGATATATAATTTTTTACTATTTTTAACCGATACATTAATCGTTCTATTTTGAACATAACCAAACCATCTTAATTCTCAAATGATCATGGTTTTCAAATTTGGATTGTTTAACGAACTGCTAGAGGAAGATGTTCAAAGTTTTAGAAGTTAAACCGAGGTCGAACTATGATGACGCCATAATTAATTTAATAATTATTTAAAATATAATAAATATTTTTAATTAGTAAAAATAGAAAAATTAACTAAAATAATCCAATTAAATGTATTTTTCATATAATATATAATTATTTCATGCATATTGTTCCTCAATCATTCAGAAAATCACACTGAATTTACTCACAAGTCTTGTAGAATTTGGCAAAAAATTGTGTGAAATCAAATAATATGCAGAAATTCTTCAAGCTAGAGGAGGGTAGTTCACAAACCAACTTGAGCAAATTTTTATAGCGAAATTTTTGATCATGTGAAATTTTCCAAGTTGTTTGTTGTAATATTAAATATGTTGCTTGATGAACTGTTATATTCTCTAGGATGATTGAATCTTAGTATGTTTGTTGTGGTAGCTTTACAAATTTGATGCTATAATCAGGACAACTTCTATTGTTATGCAGTAGACAGGGAAGAAAATTGATTCAGTAGCTGCTTATGACTACCGATCAATTATGGTGCCCCTGCTGAAGTCATTAATGTAGGTTTGTGTTGGATTCTCCTTGCAGTTTTGTTGAAAATTCTATATAGTTACCTTCTTTCCTTTCTATGATTTAATGTTTTCAAAGTACTATTATTTTTTTATAGGCACGCCTAGAGGATTTGGCTTACAAAGATGCTGAAGAGAAGTCAAAGGCTGCAACAGAAGCGATGTTGTCAGCACTTGATCTTAGTGACAAGAAGGGTACTCACAAGGCACAGAAAGACAAAGGTGTTATATACTGGTTATTTTTCTGTTTCCTCTTTATGGTAGTAAAGTTGTCCAAATCTACACGTATATAAATTCACCAGAAAAAAATGGAGAAGGGGCAGGAACTAAAAGTGGGAAACATGTTAAATCTCAACATAAGAGGACAGAAATTGTAGAAATATACTTGAAGAAGTGGATTCTAAAAAATTGAGATATGGAGGAACTACAATTAAAAGGTGAAACAAAACCGGAACATAGTGTAAAAGAAATGGATATTTTAGAGGAACCAAGTTTGGAAAATGTGGATCAAGGTTACATGAATGGTAGTAAATAAGGATCTGTAAGAGTAATAAACTGTGCAGTCTAATACATTTGAAATACAACAGACATTGAATGCAGGCACTTACTGAAAGTGATTATCACAACAACTAGTTAATTGCATATAAAATACGCAGAGAATTGTAAACCTCAATTGTCTTTCCTTCTTACTTTGACTTAGTCTCAACCTCTGCGTAGGGTTTGAACTACTAATTGTTAAACAAAATTCAGGCAGCTTCGTTATACTGATTACAGTAGATCTGGATAATTTATATATATATATATATATTAATTAAAACTTAAAAGGTCTGAAACCAGTAGCACATTATCCATATAGCCACAAAACATAGGCAAGTGTGAGGACCATACAATTGAGGCCATATAACTTAAGATACACACCTAGTTCAATTAAAGTAAAGCAAATATATTTTGAATAGACCAAGTAACCACAAATTATTTCTCAAGCAGAGTAAGGCAAATATCAGATTTCTTCAATATTGGGTATAGAAAAAAATAAGTATTCAGGTACCCACAAATTCGCTCGTTACTTTCTTCGCCCAAAATCAGACTTTTATCAAGTAGACTAAAATCGAGAATTATAATAGGAGAAATAGAGAAAGAGAAACCTGTTTGATGGATTCAACGCTCTAATATCGTCGCAGGCCAGAGAACGACTAGAATTGAAAGACTCAATTTCTTCTTTTGTGAGTCTTCCTTAGGTTTTTGTTTAGTAGCCGTCTAGGTTTATTGTGGCTGATTTGGAAGAGAAGTAGCGTAGAAAGAGAGGGTTTTGTTTAGTCCGTTTAGGTTTCTTGCGGCTGTTTTGGAAGGGAGGAGGCGTGGAAGAAGAGTTAGAAGGGGAGAAATAAGCGTGCGAGTGCAAAAGAAATTTTTTTTTTTTTGTTTATATATGTAACCTGTTCTACCGGTAACCAGTATCCACTCAAATTAAATGAATGGTCAAGATTAGAACACCAATAAATTAATGGATTAGATTAAGTGGGTACCGTACTCCTTTAAAAAAAAGAGGAGGCACGACAGAATGACCCATGTGTGGTACAATAAGGAAAACACACATTGAAAGAAAAAAGAAAAAAGAAAAAAAATTAAAAATTCTATCAACCACTGGAAAGTGAAACATAACACAACATAACACTTCATATCAAATATCTCCACCTACTCCCAACCTCTTTCTTTGTCTCTATTTTGACATTTCAGTTTCATGCTGCCACTTAATTTCCCTTTTATTTAATATTTTCTCATCCACACGGTTTCTAATCTAACTCTTCGATTTCTACCCCTCTCACTTTTGAATTTCTTTTCTTCTTTATCTTCACTTTTATCATTTTATGTTTGTCTTCCTCTATGTTATTCTTTTTTCTTGTGTCTTTAACCCAGTACCAGTAGACTACCAATGTTATTCTTTACTCTAAATTCTATTTAATTTTTTTTGGCTAAAAAAAAAAAATTCTAACTCGATTTCATTTAATTAATCTCTCTTTATTCATTTTAAATTATTTCATTTATTTTTCAAAACATTCACTTTTCTACTACTTTCCAAAATATAAAATATTTATTTGGAGAAGTTACAATGCTATCTATCCTTTTAAGAGAAGCATGGTAGCTAAATGGCATTTTGGCTAATATACAGGGAAGCCAATGTAAAGTGTTTTTATTGGGTTCATTTCCCTTATTGGGCTCTTATGTTATTTTAGTGAACCCAAAGTGTGTTAGGTTAGCTAATAACTCGAACTACGAACAACGAAGTACTGGATCAACTTGGATTAGGCCGATTTGAGCTTGAGCTGGATAGTGTGAGCCCAATACAAGATAAAAGTTATTAGGCTCCGGCCCAACCCAGCCTGGGGAAGGTACTTTTTTTTTTACTTTTTTTTACTTTTTTTTTTAATGAAAGGAAAAACGAAACAATCTTTATTCAAGATTGGGGAAAAAAACTAAAAACTAGTAATAATCATTGGGTTGGGCAAGACCATTAAACTGAATCGGTAGAATGGTACTATAGTAACGTCCAAAGAATAAGATAATAGTTATGACTCACCACTTGCAGAAACTAAATGGGTAGAATGCTCCTATAATAATGTCCAAATAACAAAGTCACTCTGGTCGTCCCATCATCTCTTTCTTTCATTAAATTAATTTTAAAAAAAAAATCCTTATCCAGTAGTGCCATAATCCACGACCAAAAGAAAAACATGTTCCTTATCCGTTAGTACAAACAAAGGCTACTACATACGTAAACACTGAAAGGATAGTCCTGGTTGGGAAGAGGAATGGCATCACTACTTTCATCATCAGCATCATCAACTTCCCTAAAGCTTTTGCATTTTCCCTCAGCTTTTGAATTTGATGGCATTGGCAGCAGCAGAAGAAGAAGAAGAAGACGAAGAGATAAGAACAATTCTCTACTCAAAGTTACTCGTTCAAGTCTCGCTGATGCCTCTACTCTACTCCTTGCAGCCCATCACACTGTATGTCTGATTCCCCATTCAAACCCAAAACCCCATTCATCGTTCTGTCCCAGTATCAAAATGTAGAAGAAGATAAATAATATATAGAAATTTGAATTTATTGTGTTTCGTTATTTACCATTCCAAATAAACTCCAACCTCACGTAAATAATTAGTTTCTTTACTTGTTCTCATCAATTTTCTCATTAATATTATGGAGTGTTATTGAGAATTAGCTCTAGATAGCTCAAATGACACCACCAAACCTATAATATGAACAAAAGGGCAAAACTGTAGAGTTTCTTATGTGCTATTCTACCTCAATTGAATTCAATTTCATGGCTGTATACTTGTATAATTGTATTGACCTATGCAACAAAAATAGTGTTATCTTTTTCAAAGACAACTAAATGATACTATGTAACCACGTGGCTGAATTTAATTCAGCAACTTAAGAAACTGTGCCTAAGTTTTATCCTAACAAAAGTTTACTGTTCTGGAATATATGGTCAATGTTGTGCATTTGTGAAATTTCAGTCTATTAACAGCCTAAAAGTCATAAAAACTACAAGCAGATAACTAAGAGTGAGGATTGTGAACTAAATGTCTTGTTGTGGAAGAAAGTAGGAAAATTGTGTGTCATAATAGAGAGGGTTTACGTGGCTTGATTTTAGAAGAGAAAAATGTAGATAATGGTTTTTCTGGTGCCATTTTTATGATTTTCAATAAATTCCCACCTGTTCCAAAAGCCTAAGACAATGGGAAAATGACTAATTTATTCACTTCATCAATATTCTAACAAATTTGTCATAAATGTGTTTGAATTCCTGAAATGCGGCTTGAATATTGCTCTTTCTGATTTTACTGCACATGATTTAAGTGAAAATTGGTGGTCATCTTTTGTTATTTGAGTCATATCTAGTGGAATTATGGTATATGGGTTCACAAGCAATATGAAAAAGAAGCCAAATGTATCAAAGAGTAGGAGATTGAAGAAATAGGATTGCAAATTTGCATTTAAGTGTTTGGAAAATTGACATTTTTTCTCCTATCCAGTGCAAATTACCTNTATTTTTCATATAATATATAATTATTTGGTTATTTATAACTATATATAAATTTATGTAATAAAATGCTAATTGCTAATTTTGATTTTTTAAAAAGAAAAAAACCAATGACTAATGTTTATATATTTAAATGGGATAAATAGTTAAATACAACTTGTATTGCATGCAAACAATGTGGGGGTAATTCTACAGTACCCCTCTTTTTTTTTGGGGTACAGTACCCACTAGTAGGCAACCTGCTATATCAGGTTACCAAAACATCACATTTATGGTACTATCCTTACATTGTGTAGTACTATAATATCACATGTGATTGTACTTTTATTACATTTGGTAGTTCTCTTATTTTTTCTCACATTTGATGGTAGTATCCTCACATTATGCAGTACCAACATCACATGTGAACTTTTGTCACATTGGTGGTTCCTTTATTTTTTTTCTCACATTTGATGTACATTCTCATATTGTGTAGTACTAACAACACATGTAATTATACTTTTGTCACATTCAGTAGTTCCCTTATTTTTTTCTCACATTTGATAGTACCATTCTCACATTGTGTAGTACTAACATCACATGTGACTTATTTTTGTCACATTCGGTGGTTCCTTTATTTTTTTTTCTCATATTTGATGTACTATCCTTACATTGTATTGTACCAACATCACATGTGATTGTACTTTTTTCACATTCAGCTGTTCCCTTATTTTTTCTCACATTTGATGGTACTATCCTCACATTTGATGGTATCATCCTCACATTGTGCAGTACCAACATCACATGTGACTGTACTTTTGTCACATTCAATAGTTCATTTATTTTTTTCTCATATTTGATAGTACCATCCTCAATTGTATAATACCAACATCACATGTAACTGTATTTTGCCACATTTGATGGTTCTTTTATTTTTTTTTTCCCACATTTGATGGTACTATCCTCATATTGCACAGTACTAACATCACATGTGATTTACTTTTATCACATTTGGTAGTTCTTTTTTTTTTTTTTTTTTTTTCACATTTATAGTATTATTCTCACATTGCATAGTGCAAATATCACATGTGACTGTACTTTTATCACATTCGTGTTTCCTTTTTTTTCCTCACATTTTATGGTACCAGCCTCATATTGCATAGTACCAACATCACATGTGACAGTACTTTTGTCACATTTAGTGGTTCCCTCATTTTTTTTCTTACATTTGATATATCATCCTCACATTGTGCAGTACTAACATCACATGTGATTGTACTTTTGTCAATTCAGTTGTTCTCTTTTTTTTTCTCCCATTTGATGATACTATCTTCACATTGCGCAATACCAACATCACATGTGACTGTGCTTTTGTCACTTTTGGTGGTTTTTTTTTTTTTTTTTCACATTTGATGTACCATCTTCATATTATGCTGCACTAACATCACATGTGACTATATTTTATCACATTCGGTAATTTCCTTGTTTGTTTTTTTTTTTTTTTCACATTTTATGGTATTATTCTCACATGACGCAGTACCAATATCATTTGTGATTGTACTTTTATCACATTCTGTGGTCCCTTTTTTTTTCCTACATTTTATGGTACAGTCTCACATTGCGCAATACCAACGTCATATGTGACTATAATTTTGTTACATTCGGTGGTTCCCTTATTTTTTTTCCTCACATTTTATGGTACCAACCTCACATTACGCGGTACCAACATCACATGTGACTGTATTTTGTCACATTCGATGATTTCCTTTTTTTTTTTTTCTCATATTTGATGGTACTATCCTCACATTGCACAGTACCAACATCATATGTGACTATATTCTTGTCACATCTATGGTTCCCTTTTTTTTCTCACATTTGATGTATCATCCACACATTGCGCAATATCACCACCACATATGATTGTACTATTGTTACATTCGATAGTTCCTTTATTTTTTTCACATTTTATGGTACTATCCTCACATTGTGCAGTACCAACATCACATGTGACTGTACTTTTGTCACGTTCGGTGGTTCCTTTATTTTTTTCCTCACATTTTATAGTACTAGTCTACAAAGCGTAGTATTAACATCACATGTTACTATACTTTTGTTAGATTCGATGGTTTTCTTAAGTTTTTTCTCACATTTGATGGTATCATTCTCATATTATAGTACTAACATATACGTAACTGCACTTTTGTTACATTTTATGGTTCCTTTATTTTTTCCCACTTTGATGGTACCATCTTCAGATTGGGGAGTACTCAATTTCTGAGTCTCTGACTTTCTTCTCCTTTCTCTCATTTTTCTATAGTCTACACTTCTCTCTTCAGTTTCGTCTCTCTCAAATTCTTCTTCTCCAAACCATCCAAAGAACCTATCTAGTATGATTACTAAAAAAACCCTAAGCAAGACCCACAAAAGAAGAAACGGATCCCTTAGCCATGAAGGTACCTCACTAGCTCTAGCGAGGGAATTGTTCTCACTAAACAATAAAAATTCATACCCCCTCTTTTATGGGCTTTTAGCAAAATCCATACCCCCTCACTAACTCCTCAATGTAAGTAAGGCTTGTTTACTAGGATTTGAGACTAAGCCATATAATTTATGACATTGTCTTCTTTTAGTTGCTTCAATCAAGCTTGGACAAACAAGTAATAAGTTTGAAAAAAACAACTCAATCCCACTGAACTGTGACTGTATCCTTTATGCATGTATTTTGATTTTTACCCATCAAATTAAAATTACTTCTAGAACTCACTGGTTGTTACACTATTTATGAACAGTATAAAATATTGCAACTTGCCAAACCTAGGAGTTGGTTCCTAGTCTTCTTTCTTTGGTTATAAATATGCACAATTGTGTTAGACTTTGATAGTATCTAACTATTTTGTCAACTAGTTCTCCACTCTGCCTAAGGCAACAAGTCCTTTCATTTCTTTTGTGTTCTACAGTTTTTTTTTTTTTTTGGTCAAAAATTTTAATTTTTTTCCCCCCGAGATGGAGAGCCTTTGGGTCTACTTAGGATTCATGTCCATAGAGGGGTAAAACTTGCAGTCAAGGATGTCAGATGTAGTGATCCTTATGTTGTTATCAAAATGGGCAAGCAAGTAAAAACAAATTTATGCTATTTTGAACTTACACATAACTGTACTCTCTAAGTTAAATACTTGTAGAATTTTCTAGATTCAAACTCAAGATTATTTTATAAAAAATATAAACAGAAATGGAAGAAGAAGAAGAAAGGGGAAAAATAAACCAAAAATTGATGAAAAAAAAGTTCCAATACGAAAATTTTATTTAGCCTCAATCTCTCTGTACATTAACTTATTCACCGACCAATATTGGAAAAAACAAAAAATTAAAAAGCGACCAAATTTTTCTAACACAAAAGATAGACAAACACTTGTTATATGCATATGCAGCTCAATATTAACAAACTCATTTCAACAAACACCTCAAAGCCTTAAAACTACTGCTGATGCTTCTTCTTTTTCTTAATTTCTGTATGTATTTAGGACACTTCAATTTTTTAATATAGCAAAACCAACTCTAAAATCGGTGTTCTTACTGCCAAGGTGGTTGAAAAAAAAAAATAATCTCCTAAGTCCATAGGTTCATAGTGTCGTCTCCAAAGTTCCTTCTCCGTTGAAAGCACTAAATTTGATGCCAACTTGTATCACAAATGTTCCGACCAATTCTCCTACAAAATTAGACCTATTGATAAAGAAACGGTTTAAACAAATTATGTGACAACTGTAAAATTTACTTCCAAGAAATATATTACCAAAAAAGTTAAATTGGCATTGAAAATATGTGCACATGTGTTTAATAATATACATGCCACAATCATGCCTGAAATATGAAAACTATTAAAAATAAAATAAAATGACAATAACCAATAGCAATAGATTAGAATGTTTAGACTCTCTCCACACTACCAATTTTTGGTAGCTAGAACTAAACCGGATGCAAAGGATTGGGGGGGGGGGGGGGTGGCACCTCTGTCTGTGTTTCTTCCATTCATGATTGCTGATATGTAAGAATTAATTCAAGTGAAATTGGTTTGTGATTCTGATGTGTATTCTAGGTGGATAGATACATAAGAAGCGGCATGGTTATTGGGTTGGGGTCTGGTTGTGCTTCTGGTATGGCCATACAATATATGGGTCAGCAACTTCGCGCTGGTGGTTTGAAAGATATAGTAGGGGTACCTACGTAAGTTTGATCTTTTCGATGTCATTGGTTATGGTAATACTTGATCAGAAATGTAATTAAAAATTATAACATAATTTCTCCATTTTTCCCTTTATATGCAGCATTTCTCTTTTGATTTCTTCTGTCTGCTAAAATAAGTTCTTATGCTGCCTATGGTGACTGTCCTGTTGTAATTATATTGCATGGTCCAAGTTTCCTCTGCAGATAATTGTGTTGTGATCTATTTGATTTGTGATTCATTAAATGGTGCAAATAAAACAACTTAATTCATCCACAAGCTGCTCCATTATTTGCATTCAGGATGAGATAAAAACCATGCAGTGCACTGAATGATTCTATTCATTCCACCAGCATTTATTTTTGGAGCAGAGCTTCATTCTTGATGGCTCAAAGAAAAGATGCTTCGTTTCTATTCTACTTTGCCTTGGTTCATTTCTATGCTCTCAGCTAGGTTGTATAATGTTTGTATGTATATTTCCTTCTTGTCTTGGCCTTGTGCAAAGCATTTTCTTCTTTTCAGTTTCTGTTATCACATATATCTTCTTCTTCTTCTTCAGGTCCGTTGGAAGTGCAAGTGAAGCTGCAAAGGCAGGAATTCCATTAAATCAGTACCAAGATTGTTCTCAAGTGTGCACAAATTTTAAACATAAAATCAGTTTCCTTTTTATTATGTTTTGTGAGTATTATCTTGCATGATAGTTTGAACATACACATTGTGTAGACATATCCTAGTGAATTTTTCCAAAGCAAATACTGCAGTGGACTGGAATATTTTTCAATTGTCTTTCCTCTTTTTTAGGTATAATTCTTTAAAAAAAAAATTAACACACAGATTGACACATGACAAGTTCATAAAGGAGTTAAAATTCTTATGAGAAGTGCAAGTGAGATTCCATTCTTTTGAAACTTTGCTTACTAGTTTCAGAGATTTATGAGCAGTTTCCTTGACCAATGTCACTGCATGTGTCTGAGTGCATGATAATTATGATATCTTTAAAATTTAAGACTTAGTAAGTTATCACTTATAATTTGATATTTTGTAGATTGATTTTGCATTTGATGATGCTGATATTATAGAAGAAGGAACACTTGTTGCTGTCATTGGACGCCGGAGATTACAAGGTGAGGAGTCAATACTCCAAGAGAAGGTGAGCACAATACTGTTATGTTTCCTGTTTCAATGGGGCTCTCCAACTTGTGCTTTAGCATGGGAAATTTTTAGAAACCATTTAAGTTATTTCTGTAAAGTATAATGTTCTCTCTCTGAAAATTTTGAGTTCACATGGATTCATGTTTCCTGGCTAGTTCTTATTTCAAGATACTTACTGATAAATTTCCCTTTTCATTTTTTTTCCCTTTCCTTTCAGTCTGTACTAAATGCAGCCAACAAGCTTGCATTCATGATCACAGAAAGCCAGTATAAAGGTGGTCTAGATGGAGCTGTTCCAGTTTTAGTTCAATCTGTAAGAAGTTATACACATTATTGGTTTCAAACACACAAAGCGATAATGACCAGAATAAGACATTTGAAACCATGTTTCAGCTCAACTGGATGGAAATTGCTGAAAAGATCGATGACCTGTTTTTAGGTGATGCTGAGGTATGCTTAAATTGTGTTACTAAATTGATGCATACATACATATCATTAAATTGAATATTATTTTCTCTACGAAAAATTGGAAATTATAAAATTTTCTTCTCCTATTCAACTCGTAACATATGGTGTTGGAGCCCCTAAAATCTCATTGGTTTGCAGCAGTGACATTGACTTGCACCTGACCATACTTCGATAAGCAGTTGGCTTACATATAGGAAATGTGGTCCATAGAGATTTCTAGTTGCTTCCTCAAACAATTTGTGACAGGCAGACTAACTTAGTTTTTTAAAGGGTGAACGAATGGTCTTTTCTATGGAAGAAACCATGACAGACAATAGTTACTTGGCTTCCAATGTAGTAAACCTTTGAAATGTTCATTATTGTTTAGGAGACAAGGAGGAAGTAGTTTATGGAATGAAATATTTCCTATTAAAATTATAAATTCTTTTTTTGGGTTTGCTTTGTAATTGCAGGTATGGAGGAGACCATCTATAGGGCAAGCAGATCCACTAGGGGGTAATAACCCATTAGTCACTAAAGAAGGACATAATGTTCTTGATCTCATATTTACATCTCCAATTCTAAGCCTTGGTGGGTTTTACATTTATGACGGTTCAAACTTTTAATTTATTCATCCATGTTTCTTCATTCTAGATAATCTCTATTTTTTTAAGTGAATTTTAAATGCAGCTGAAGTAGCTAAAGGCCTTGATAAAGTTGATGGGGTTGTAGACCATGGAGTCATAAGCAAGTTCCCGTTAGTATTCTTGTTCCCTTTTAAACTCTTCTTTGTTTCCACACAAATCAAAT
This sequence comes from Quercus suber, assembly GCF_002906115.3. Taxonomy (NCBI): domain Eukaryota; kingdom Viridiplantae; phylum Streptophyta; class Magnoliopsida; order Fagales; family Fagaceae; genus Quercus; species Quercus suber. Next base: position 686,888 of record NW_027069650.1, on the reverse strand, counting down.
ACATGTCGACACATATAAAGTATGCACACACACATTGAAGAATTAATACATCATGATATTTTGCAAAACAAATGTTAGATTCTGGATGGATTGCGGTACACATGATATGCTTCAACTTATGTTGCCTAAGAACCTATGCCTTATTTATGAAATGAGGTTGTAGTGATCTTTTGATATATGGTTGTACATGTTGCAATGAATAGAATTTATAGTATAACATAAAAACTGAAAATATTTAGATGACTACTGTAAGCAATCAAGTGTTATTGCCGAGACACTGGACATTTTTTGAACAAGGAAGTCGAAGTTTTTCCTGTTAACTAGTTAAAGTATGTGTGTGCCTGTAAAGAAGTTCGTAAATGCATCAGTAAATTCTTTAGGCTGATAGCTAGCAGGTATGATACTGCTTAATTTTGTAATTGTAAAGTTCTATACTGAAAAACTATCATCATAGCTTTGCTAACAAAATAATCATGATAAATACTTTTGAATGTATATCACATTATTTATAAGTCATATTTGTGTAATCTACAAGATTAGATCAGTAATATTTAATATCTCTTGGCATGGCATGACATGGTTTTTTTTTTTTTAATGGCATGAATTGTGTCCACTTGAGTTCATTTTTCAAAGCTTTATCTATATTAGTATGTGCATATTTTCTGAATATCTAGTTCAAGCTTCTCAAATTTCCTAACCTTATATGCTTTACCTGGCTTAATAATTTGTTGAAGAGATTAAAATGGTCCTTTATGATCCAATATTTGCCTATAACTCTATAAAAAAAATGACATGATTTTTCTGATTCCTCCTTTCTTTTTTATTATATTAGAAGCTTGATCAAATCCTATTTTGTCAAATTTCCTATACTTCTTGAGATAATTATAAGACATGGAGAGACATCTGACTGATTTCAGTAACTAAAGACACCTATGGAGAAATATAGCATGGCTATTCTAGTGATTTATCTTCAGCATGGAATTTTAATGAAACAAACAATAGTATAACAAATAAGGAAAAGAAAAATGTCATCCTGTTAAGATCATGGTGACCAAATTTCATCACACCACTCATACCAATGAAACGCTTTTATAATAAATTGGAAAAGTTAAAATACCGAATTGTCATAGAAATCTGCTAAACATCTCTAATGGCTTGTTTGGATTGTAGGGAGAGTAGAGGTGAGTAAAGTAGAATTGGCTGAAAATAGGCTAATTTTGAAACTAATTTTACTTTACTCTACTTTACTTCCATTCTCTTTCCCTCTACTTTACTTCTATTCTCTTTCCCTAAATCCAAACAGACTATAAAAGTGCGATTTAGAATCATATAGACAAAAAATTTTGCTGAGCGGACATGAATCTTAGACCTTGGCAATAAATTTCACCGAAAATTAGGAGTAAGACTGTCTATCAACTACCTATCTCAGATCTCATAAAAACAAGAGTTATGTGCACTGGATATAAGACGTGAGCAAAAACAAGAGTTCTGTGTGCTAGATATCACATGTGAGCAGTTCAAATATTGTTTTGTGTTTTTTTTTTTTTTTTTGAAAGGGAATATAATTGCATTGCAATGAGAAAAGAGATTACAAAGAGTGGAACCTGCCAAGCAGGGATTTAGAGCAGCATGTCTGCATTTACAAATGAAACTAAAAAAGGAGGAGTGACCCCCTTCCACAGCTGATGAGAACCATTCCTGCGGGCAAACTGTGCAAGCTCGTGAGCTGCATAATTGAAGGCCCGGTTCAGGTGCCTAAAGGAGCAGAAAGAAAAAGAAGATTGGGCCTAAACAATGTCCTGAATAATGTGCCCAAATGGAGTCCCAATGGCAGAATCATTTACAGCATTGATCACATTGAGTGCATCACTTTCAAACATTACACGGGTGAGCTGCAGATCTTGGGCCAGCAAAACACCTTGTTCCAAAGCTATGACTTCTACTAATTCTGCAGGAAAATGGGATTGAAGAGGTTTGCAGAGGGCAGCGATTGTTTCACCATTGCAGTCTCTGATGATGACTCCAATGTTAGAGGTTCCGTCAATGTTTGATGAGGCCCTATCCACATTAATCTTGAAAACACCAGGAGGAGGGGGGGACCAACAACTAGAGAGGGTCGGCCTAGGAGTGGAAAGGACAGTAGTTGCTGCATCAGAAAAATCTTCAATAGAACTTCTAGCCATCTGCCAAACCTGCAAGGGGGGTGAACATATGTCTTCATGGGTAGATCTATTTCTATTATACCAGATTGCCCAAGCAACAGTAAAGAACAATTCTAAATCTTGAGAAGACTTGTGTGCAAGGATGAACAAGGCTAAGTCAGAAAAAATCCAAAAATTCCTTTGGATCAGTTGCAGTCCATCAGCCCAAAGTCTCCAAACCCGAATAGCAAACTCACAATATAACAAAGCATGATGAATAGATTCGAGTTCCCCATTGCAAATTGGGCATTTGTTGCTAGTATTGATGCCACGAGAGCACAATTTTTCCTTAGTGGGCAGCCTGTTGACACAAGCCCTCCAGGCAAAGATTTTAATCTTGGCCGGAAGGTTGAGGAGCCATAAACGCTTCCAAAGGGGTTTGAGAGGATCCCCCAGTGAACTTTCCACGTCATCTTTTTCTTCAATCAAGCAGTGGGCAAAATGGTAGGCACTTTTAATGGTGAACTCACCCCTCTTATTCCCCATCCATATTAATTTGTCTTCAGGCAAGCTTCGGCTGAGAGGAATCCTTAGGATTGTTTCAGCTTCAAAGGGCAGAAAGGTTGTATTTATGACTTCAACTCTCCACCATTTTGTGGTCGGGTCAATGAGGGATGAGACCAAGGGGAAGGTTAGGAGATTGTTTGGGGGAGTTATGACCTTGTGTGTGGTGGGGGTGGGGAGCCATTTGTCATCCCATATGTGAACTTGTTTACCATTGCCCACACGCCACCGGGTTCCCTTTCTAATGACCCCAAGGCTGTGAAAAATGGTTCTCCAAGAATAGGATGGGTTAGAGCCAAGAGTTGCAGTAAGGATGTCACCGGAAGGAAAATATCGAGCTTTGAGGACCCGGGCAATAAGAGAGGTTGGGTTTGTTAGGATTCGCCAAGCTTGCTTTGCCAACATGGCTAGATTAAATGCTTGCAAGTTGCGGAAGCCCATACCTCCATTAGTCTTAGAAGAGCACATTCGCTTCCAACCAACCCAAGCCATTTTAGTTTCTTGATGCTTTTGGCCCCACCAAAAATTCCTCATCATGCTTTCAAGATCTTCACAAAGTCCCTGGGGGAGCTGAAAACAGCTCATAGTGTAGGTAGGGATCGCTTGGGCTACCGCCTTAATTAGGATTTCCTTTCCCCCCATAGAAAGTAACTTGCCCTTCCACCCAGCAAGTTTTTGCCCAACCCGCTCCTTGAGAATGGAAAAGACCTGGTTTTTTGATCTTCCAATGAAAGACGGAAGTCCAAGATATCTTGAATGCCTTGAGTCTTGCATTGGCCCCAAAATGGCAAAAATTTCATCCCTTGTGTCCTGATGAGTATTTGGGCTGAAAAACACCGAGGATTTATCGGTGTTAATTTTCTGGCCTGAAGCATCCTCATATCTCTGGAAGATTTGTACAAGCTCCTGACATTCTTCAAGTTTAGCCTTGCAGAAGAGAATGCTATCATCGGCAAAGAAGAGATGAGTAATATTTGGACAACCCCGAGAAATAGAGATACCCATAAGAGAGTGATTCCTTGTCGCCTCATAAATAATAGCTGAAAGGCCCTCCACACAGAGAAGAAAAAGGCTCGGAGAGAGGGGGTCACCCTGGCGTAGACCCCTAGAAGGGGTGATGTTTCCATGAGCCACCCCATTTACCAAAACAGAAAAGGAGACTGAAGTAATGCATTGCATAATGAGACTCACCCATTTAGAGCAGAAACCAAGCTTCTCCATAACCCTTTTAATAAAGCCCCACTCAACCCTATCAAAAGCCTTGCTCATATCAAGTTTGACAGCCATATAACCCTCATTACCAGCTGTTTTGTGATTTAGGTAGTGCATTAATTCAAAAGCCACCAACACATTGTCCGTAATGAGGCGATCCGGGGTGAAAGCACTTTGGTTCTCAGAAATGATATGGGGGAGAAGGTTCTTAAGTCTGTTAGCCAAAGTTTTGTAGATAAGCTTGTAAATTACGTTGCAAAGGCTTATGGGTCTAAAATCAGTCATTTTCTTTGGGCTGCTTGTTTTTGGGATAAGGGAAATGTTGGTTTTATTGATTTCAGTCATGGGTAAGTTATTGTTGAGGACATTCAAGACCATATTAGTAACACTATTCCCAACAATACTCCAATATTTCTGATAGAAGATAGCCGACATACCGTCGAGCCCAGGGGCTTTGGTGGGGTGAATTTGCTTAAAGGCAGTAGCCACTTCTTCTCTAGTAAAATCACGAGATAAACTCTCATTCATATCCTCCGTCACCTTGGTGGGGATGGCATTAACTACATCTTCAATCCGAGTGGGGAAAGCAGTAGAATATATATTTTCAAAATAGTCTACAGCTGCCCAGGCAATGGTTTCCTTCTCATCACATCACCTGCCATGTTCATCCCATAAACCCAAGATTATGTTTTGTTTACGTCTTTCCGAGGCATGGGCGTGGAAAAATTTTGTGTTCCTATCTCCCTCCCTTAGCCAATGTGCCTTGGCTCTTTGACCCCAATATAATTTCTCATCTTCTAACAGCTCATTCAGCTCCCTTCTAAGGTTTCTAATCTCAGTGCTCAACTCACCATTTTTATCTTGCTGTGTAAGAGCGCTCAGGGTATTTCGTTTGGATTGTATTTTCTTAGGGATGTGACCATAAACCATGGTGCTCCAGCTAGTTAATTCTGAGGCACAGCGCTTTAAATTCTCCATAATACCTTCTGGTGTACTCAAATCCACCCCCATCCCCCATGAAGATTCAATAATGTTCCTACATTCCTCGTTCTTTGTCCACAAGGCTTCAAAGTGGAAGCGTTTGGCATTGGATACGCGGTGGGGAGGGGTATCAGTAAGGAGTAAAGCACAATGGTCGGACGTTGAGTCTACGAGATGGTAAACTCTCATCCCATCAAATTTCCCAATCCACTCAGTGTTGGCAAGAGCTCTGTCTAGCCTCAATTGGATTCTATTCTCACCATCTTGCATATTGCACCAGGTGAAATCAGCCCCTCTATAGCCCAAATCCATGAATTCACAAAAATTAACTACATTCCTAAAACCCTCCATATGTTGTTGGGAACGAGTGACACCCCCTTCTTTTTCAGTTATAGATAAAATTTCATTAAAATCTCCTAGACAAAGCCATGGTAGTTGAAATTGACTATGTAAAAAAGCAAGAAGGCGCCAAGACTCATACCTGCGGTGAGTTTCCGGGTGACCATAGAAGCCAGTAATCCTCCATTGAAAGTTTCCATCAGTCTCCCTGACAATTGCATCTATATGATTTCCCGAATAGCTGTTGATATCCAAGTTAACATCCCGGGTCCACAACATAGCCACACCACCACTACGACCACTGCTAGGGACAATAAGGCCGTTTGCGAAACCAATTCTGTTTTTAATTTTCTCCATCCGTTTTATTTTCGACTTTGTCTCCATGAGGAAGACAATCTTGGGCTTCCAGCGTCGCACCATATCATGCAGCGCTTTGATTGACCGGGGGTTCCCAAGCCCCCGACAGTTCCAACTTAGCGGATTCATTGCTCCCGGCGGTGCTGCAAAGCAGCCACCGCCGATCTCTCATCAGGGGTTAGGTGGAATGTACCTGCCTCTGTGCATCTTTTCTTAGAGCAGAGATTTTCCACTTCTTCCTCAAAAATTAGTTTCCCCGTGCGTTTAGAGCCTACTGGTATTAGTTGCACTTCAGACTTCGAGTCTTTGGCTCTCCCTTTCTCCCTGGCTATTTTTTTCAATTGGACCTTAGCCTTGGGTTTTTTCTCTGATACTTGGCCCGTGCTTTTTATCAAAGATCCCAATTCGAGCTTACTAATAAAAACAGGCTGAGGAGTGGGCTTTATAGGACTAGATACCTCCATAAAATCCTTTTCTTCTTGGACTTTCTGGCCCACAAGTGAAAAAGCGTCTTCATTTGTCTTTGCTGGGCCCAAATCATTTGAGGGCACGGTAGGAGGGGTAAAAGAAGCAGCACGTGCCATTGAATTATCAGGGTCAGGTCGCCCCGCACGTGCGGGATAGTCTCCATCCCTTAGGGTTTCTTCAACTTGTGTCTTCTCTGACCTGGCGGCGCTGACCCTCTTAGTAGATCCCTCAGCTCTTTCCCCTATATTTCTCGGACCAACAGTGCTTCCACCACCATTACTTCCGTTATCGCCCTCCATCACTGAGGTAGAAGAATTTCTTGCCGTGGTGTGGGTATAGTCTTCCATTTCATTTCCATGACGTCCTTCTCCGCCACCATCACTGCTAGTGGACCTCGATTTATCCTCCACGGCTTTTGAGTTTCCATAGGCACGAAGCCAGTCACCATATTGCCTTGAAGCATTTTGGTAATCCTTGCACTCATGGCAGCGTTTGTCATCATGTCCCAGCCGACCGCATAAAAAACAGAAAACGGGTAGCCTCTCGTACTTGAAACTAACCCAAAATCTCTCGCCGTCAGCACTCGCAACCCTTCCTCCACGTCTGAGTGACTTGTCCAGCTGAAGATCCACACGAATCCGCATGAATTTTGCTTGGTCCGAGTGCCCTGTTCTTCGGTCTGATTCGATAAATTTTCCCAGACTGTTACCAAGCTCCTTACCCACATCTAGGGACATATGCTCAAAAGGTAATCCCCAGATCTGAACCCAAAAAGGAGAATGCGTGAAAATGATGTTTGAAGCTGACAAACCTTTTCGCCATCTGCACAACAGCAGAAGGTTATTTTCGAAGTTCCAAGGCCCATTTCGTTCAACCCATTGAAGCTGGAATTCGGAGTTGAACTTGAACTGCAAAATGTTGTTTCCAACTTCCACAATCTGCAGATCTGAACCCATTTTCCACGCGGATCTCAGCGTATTTTTTAAGGCCCTCTGATTCTGATGTCTATCAGTGAGAAGGCGACCAAAAAGGCTCAGAGAACATTCCTCTAACAGGTCCGCTCTACTCTTGGTTGTGATGGTGATTTCTTCCTCTTCCTCCTTGGTGAGGCGGAGGTTAAGCAGTCCCTCAACCACTGAATGTTCCATGCCAGTGTCAAGGGAGAGACAAGTGGTATAAAACCAAAGGGAAAACCCAGAAAACGGAGAGGCAGGGAGATAAGGCTCGACAGAGGTTTCAACGAGAGAAAAGAACTCCTACAAGGGAGAGAGAAAACATCCAATATTGTTTTATGTTGAATTAGTTAAAGTGGCAACATAAATCATGGTTACTCTTCTCTGGCTACAGCTACCTCTTCCCAACTGCACGGATTTAGTACCGACACATTTTCATTCTGAACCTATCCTTGTTGTACCTTTGAGGCAGATCATGTCCTCAATGCCAACGAACAAATTTCCAGACAATCTCAGTAATTTCATTTCATCTTGTTTTCAAGGCAACATTTACAACTTTTCATGTTGCATTCAGTTTTTCAGTGCACCTTTCTGTCTTGCCAATTGCCACTCACACATGTCAACATCCTTTTTCTTTTTTGTTTTCTTTTCTTCTTGAACTCTCCGCGTAGTTTGTAATTGTTCAGGATATACATTAGCATAAACTATTGATTATTTCTTTAAAAAAATTTGGTTTAACATAATAATTTCTCTTCCATTTATATTTGAACTACAGGTGCACAGCAGTGATTGCTTCAGAAGATGGGCTGCAAATTGTTGATAGTCTGCCAAGGAATGCGATGGAGGCACTTTGATTGTGATAGCCTGAAAAGAAGACAAATGTGGTCCTCACCAGTCACCTCCCATGGTACTGATAAGGAATCCAGCCCTATTGATTTGATGTCTTCAAAGATTTTATATGTCGGCCTGTAAGAAAGTCAAGAATTCAAGCCCTAAATTTTCTTATGCTATAAGTGCCCGTTTGGCTTGGGCTGATTTGCTGAAACGCATGTTTGCGAAAAAAAAAAAAAAAAAAAAAAAAATTCACAGGTTTCAAACTTTCAGTTTATTTATTTATTTTTTTACTATTATTATTGTTATAGTTACTGTTTATTAAACAGTAACCGCATTCCATTTTTGTGTTCCTAAATTCATTCCATGATTTTAGAGGAGGATTCCAAAAAGCGGTTCAGTGTTCCGAGCGTTTTCGAATTTTTTATGATTTTTCCTATTTTTTGCCTTCCGAAAATCATAAAAAATAAAATATGTTGAATTTGGCCTCCATATTTTGACATGTTGAAGGTTGGATTTTTCTTAGTGTGTGTACAAAAAATCAGGGCAAGACTCCAAGAATTGTTCCAAAAAAGACCCATTATTCCTCCTCAACAAATTAATGTTTCCTCATGTCAAAGCAGATTTTTTTTTTTACACAAATTTTACTGTTTATGAACCCACAAATAATTTTTCATTAAAAATAAGTCCCACGATACTATTTACATATTTAAAAATTATAATTATTTACTACAGTATTTTTAAGTTTTTAGTTTTCAATATTTACTACAGTATTATAATACTATTTATATGAAATGAACGAGTATCTTTTGCCATTTTGACATTACCGTTGTGGTGTACGGTGCCACAGGACAAAATATTCACCCAAGTCTCAAGCAATATCTAACATTCAAACAAACAAAGCACTATGTGAAAACAGTTTGTCTGAATCAAGTAATTAAACAAAAGATAAACCTGCATGCCCAACAAGCACACAAAGCATATGGGAAAATTCAACCTTTTAGTACTTTGCCTCGAGAGTACAAAGGAAGCTCCCAACGGCTGATGAGTTTGAAAAGGTTTGATTGAGCCAAAAAAGATAACAAAAAAAAAAAAAAAAAGCAAAAAAAAATCAAATTCCACAAGCCCACATCCAAATTTGCAACCCATAATATTTTGATTAAGATTGAGCAAGTCTTAATCAAAAGGAGACCAAAACTACAACTGTCCAACTGAGACGAGTGAAGTTTCACATTGAAGAAGATGAAGATCTCTTTAAAAGTTTTGATCACGAGTCGATATCGGGTTCAAAATGGAGCTTGATATTGCAAAATTGTTATTAAAAAAAAACTACCCAAACACTAGGAAATTTTTGCTGTGTCACAAAATTTTATCATCGTTTTGACTGCAATCAAATTGTCATTAAATAGTGTTATATAAAAAGAAAAAAAAAACTAAAATGCAAAATTGACACTCTAAATTTTTTTGGATTTCATTTCAGTACTCTAACTTTGCTTTCGTTCTCTTCTCAAAAAAAAAAAAAAACTTTACTTTCGTTCATTTCAGACTTCTAAGTTCGAGATTTATTCAATTAAGACATTTCCGTTAACTTTTGTTAAGATTTTTTGAAAAAAAAAAATCTGAAAAATATTTTTTAATCATTAATTGAATTTTTTAAATTAAAAAATTTAAAGAAAAATTTATAAAATTGAAAAATTAACCATCAACTTTTAGATTAAGATGAACTCTAAAATAATTTAGAAGGTCAGTTTTAAAAGAAAAAATATCCAATTTGGAAGGCTTCAAGCACGAGAACACCAAACGAACAAAGAAAACTAGTGAAAACAGCTAGGAAAAGTGGAAATTTTGACCAAAATATTTTCAAGTAGCACGTTTTTTGCACCAGTAACTTTTCAAATTTGAAGCGTTGAGACTCAACTTTGGTTAGAATAAAAAGTTAGTGCCGCAAGTTTTTTTGATGGTACCTCAATTGAACTAAATCTAGGAATGAGTTTGTTACAACTGAACTCAAGGCTTGCCGACAGGGTCTCGTGTTTGCAAGTTCAAATTATGTGCGTGGTGAACCAACATATATGTTTGGTGAACATATGTTTCATATGCATCGTGTGAATATAGTGAGTGAACCAATATATGTTTGGTATGCGTATGCATAACAGATCAGATCATGCGTCTCTAGCTGACACCAGTAGAGCTAGTCATATGCAAATAGTTTGTAGGAAGATATTTGGTTAACGCACTTATTATATGCTTGACATGTGGACCCCACTTTCAAAAGATAGATACTCCTGTACGAAGAGATTTTTCTGTCGGTTAAAGGAAGATTTTTTTTTTTCAAAGTCGGCGGGTTAACTGACTTTATAACTATATATAAAAATAGAAGGGGTGCTCAGTATTTTTTTTTTTTTGATAATCAAACTTAACCAAATTTCATTACTTGGGACTTAAGCCCATAGATAAAACATTCATACAGATTTGGACAACAATCATGGGTGGGGTATCCTCAACCCATATTACACTATCAGAAACATTACAAGCATGCCTAGCAATACCCCACTCATATTACACTATCAGAAACATTACAAGCATGCCTAGCAAGCAAATAGGCTGCAATATTACTATGTCTATAGACATGGTTTGTCTTCCACGCCTTAAAAGCCTTCAACCACGTTCTAGCACCTTCCACAAATTTTTGGATTGAGCTTGGTGTATGGTTAGGTTTTGAGAGAGCAGACGTTACAATTGAAGCATCACCTTCCACAATCACTTCCCCAAGGCCAAGGTCCCTTGCAAAAATAGTTCCTTCTTTCGCAGCTCTTGCTTCCACCTCTAGAGCCCCCAGTGGGAAGGGTATTTTCTTACACATTGCACCCATCAATTGTCCTTGCTCATTTCGGATTACCACTCCCACACCGCAGTGCCCTGCATCTTTGAATACAGCTTTGTCAGTGTTAATCTTGTACCACCCGCATCTAGGGGGGCGCCACCGTGTTTTGATCTGACCTAACTGTCTGGGATTGGTGGCAACTGGAACATTACCTTGTTGAAATTCCTCCATGTAGTTGGCTGCTTCCCTAGCTATGGTTTTAGCCAATTTGCACCTACCTTCATGGTGGACGAGGTTTTGATTTTTCCATATTCCCTAGGCCAAAGTCCCAAACAACTCCCGGTCAACATCCGTGGAAAACTCCCTCATCAACCACACTACATTGATGAAATCTCTGTGTGGTGAAATCCTGTTAGGGAGTTTTATGCCCAATTCCTTCCACACCTCAGTAGTTGCTTTGCAACTCCATAGAGTGTGACCTGAAGTTTCGCTTAAGCCACAAAACACACAACCATCCATAGTCGTCACTTTCCTTCTAGCCAAGCAATGATTCGTGGGTAGAATATTCTTGCAAGCCCTCCACATGAAGTGTTTAATCTTGCTTGGGCATTGAAGCTTCTAGATTGACTTCCAAATGTTGGTCATTTTTGAGCTATCCGAACAATCCCCCTTATCCCCCGCTTGTTTTCCTTCTTTAAGAGCTTGGAGTGCAACACCATAAGCACTTTTGACCATGAAGGAATCCTTTGGAAGGCCTGGGTTGATTGGAATACCTAACACAGCATTAGCTTCATGGGGGAAGATACTAAGCCACGCGTAGGAAGGGGTTTTCCCTAATTGAGCATTCATAAAGCTGGAATTCTCAAAGTACCTGGCTTTGTATACTTTGTGGAGGAGGGAGGAGGTATTTTGGAGCAGCCACCAGCCCTGTTTTACAAGAAGGGTTAGTTAAATACCTTCAAGTCCTTGAATCCCATTCCTCCATCCACTTTCCTAGTACACATTCTTTCCGAAGAGACCTATACCATTTTCCTCTTGCTACCTTTCTGCCCCCACCAAAAACTACTCACCATAGCGTTTAGCTCTTGACATAGGGAATATGAGAGCTTAAAATAGCTCATGGTGTATGTGGGGTGGCTTGGGCCACTGCTTTGATGAGGATTTCTTTGCCTGCATTTGATAATAGTTTTCCCTTCCATCTGGCTATCCTTTTTCCCACTTGGTCCTTCAATCGATTAAAGGCTTTCTTTTTTCCTTTTCCTATCATTGAGGGCAGCCCCAAATATTTTTCGTGCTACTGTATAATTTGTGCCCCAAAGACATTTTTTACGCCTTCTTGCACCTCTCTTTTCGTGTTTTTACTAAAAAAGAGCGAGGTTTTTTCCTATTCAATTTTTGTCCCGAATCCTTTTCATAATTCGACAAAATGTTGATCACTCAGTTGCTCTCCTCCATGGAAGCTTTGTAGAAAATGATACTTTCGTCGGAAAATAGCAAATGAGAAATCTGAGGGGCCTTTCTACACACTTGGACTCCCTTCAATCTTCCCAAACTCATCTCCCTTCAAATCATAACTGACAGACCCTCGACACACAGTAGAAAAAGGTAGGGGGAGATAGGGTCTCCCCGATGAAGCCTTCTAGTAGGGTTGATACAACCTTTTGGTACACCATTTATGAGGATTGAGTATGACAAAATCTTCATGCACATCATAGTAAGGGCAGTCCACCTTTCTTGAAGTTTGTCATGTGTAGGGGTTCCAGTTAGTTCAATTGGTAAAGTTTTTTTATGGAGATCTGAAGTTCAATCCCTACCTACATAAAAAACTAATTGGTGTCTTGGTTGCCGTATGTCTTTTTAGCACGTCTCGTCCTTTATTTTGTTCAACATAGACATGATCTAACGAGACATTGCACTCGAAAACCCAATATCGATTACCAAATTTATATAAGGTATTGTTGTAAACATGTGTCATGGGATTCCTAACCTTTTCCATGTGTATTGAAAATTCCAAACTCATGTTTTTGGTTGGATATAGGATTTTAACCCTCACTAAAGTTATGAGATCTTAACTTTTCCTTGACGATTGGATCCCAATGATTGCTGGCGACTTTTTATATACAAATTTAGGTTTGAAAGTACATGGAACTTAGATTGAGATTCAATACAATAGCCAATAGTTAGGACTAGGAATGTTTACCAAATCACACAAACAAAAAAAAAAACCACACCAAAACCACTTTCAAAATGGCATAACTGCATTGCACTATAACTAACAATGCACTGCACCGTATGGTGCAGTGTAGTTTGCAGTTTTATAATAAGAAAACTGTTAGGACATATATGTTTTAACTTGTTTAAGAACATATGTCACTTATTTATGTATATTGGCTAATCCTTTGATAAAACGCACTCTACTTGTAATTGGGTAGTTCTAGGTATTTTTAATACTTCAAGAAACAATGTTTCAAGGTCAAGTGTTGAAGTCATCAAGTCTGTCCAAGAGAAAGCAAGCTGAAGTGCAAAGTTTTTAAAACTCGACACCTGCTCGACAGCTACCTCGACGCCTGCTATCTGTCGAGATTTAAAAATTCAGATTTCCAATCTGATTTTCTTGGGATTCGTGAATATGTTTTTGGGCTTTCTTTTCTTCTAACCCTAAACATATAAAAGGATTATTTTAAAAGCCGTCTAGGGTGACACAAGTTGCATTATCATTGAGCAATCTCTGTTTAAGCAAATTGTGATCAACAGACGAAGTTCTTGACCTAGTTCATCTTCCATCAAGAAGTTGCTGTGTATTTGCATCATAGGGTTTTGTAACCAAGCATCTTCCTGCTATTCATCATAAAGGATGAACTGAAGAACTTTGCAGCCAACCATTCTTCCTCAGTTGGTGTTCTGAAGTCGCGTACTTAGATCTGCACATTGGTTAGTCACGTACTTGGGAGCCGTGCATCAAAGGTGGAGACTGTCACTACAGATCAAGTCCAATTGGGTATTGGGGTAAGGGTTCAACTGTAGGTTGGTAACGTACTTGGGATTCCTTTACTTGTAACCGCTTGATTTGATAATAGTGAAGTTTTGGGAGTGGTGACTTGAAAATCACCCGGTGGGGTTTTTGCCGTTAGGATTTTCCCCATTCGTAAACAAATCACCGTGTTATTTAAATTCCGCTGCATACTTAGTTTTTGGTGATTTGTTTGTGCTTCCATAAAATTGCATGATTAATTGATTAATTAATTACTTGGCTAAATTAATTAATTAGGGTTAATCACAAGGGGTCATTCAGATTGTGACCTATCAAGTGGTATCAGAGCGGGCACACTCTGATTAGGATTTAATCTTTGCTGTGTTGATCCATTGACCCCTGTTGTCATGGCTATAACTGGTTTGAAAAGATCCTTATTTTCAAATACATCTTGTTTTTCTAATCACTATTTGTTTGAGTGTCTCAGAAAACACAAGTCTAAAAGTTATTTGAATTCCTTTACAATGAATAATGGAAAGGATCTCAGTTTGGCTAAAAGGAAACTAGACTGTCTCAGAGTAAAAATGTGCAAAGGAGTTCATCTGAGAAGAGTAAAAGTTAAAGGCTTAGCTCATCAAAGGCAGTTGAGTGAAAGAACCATTCCCTCTGATCTATCATCCAAGCATGAAGTGTGTTTCATGATGAAGTCTGCCTTCAAAGTAATGGATACATGTCTATGGTATCTTGACAGTGGTTGCTCAAGACATATGACTGGTGACCAATCTCTCTTCAAGATCTTTGAGCCAAAAAGGGGTGGCAATGTGACTTTTGGTGATGGAAGCAAGTCACAAATTAAGGGGAAAGGAATCATATCTTTACCAAGACTGCCAGACATCGCAAATGTTCTTTATGTAGAAGGTCTAAGGGTTAACCTATTGAGCATAAGTCAGATATGTGATCAAGACTTCATGGTGCTGTTCTCAAAGGGAAAGTGTCTTGTCATGAATGAGTCTGGAAAGAAGCTTATTAGTGGGGTTCGCACTCTGGACAACTGCTATGGATTGGTTCCTGATGCCGATGTAGTGTGCAATAGCATTCGTTTGCCAAATGAAGAACTATGGCATCAACGAATGGGACATGCTAGTTACAAGCATCTATCCATTGTATCTAAGCATGAATCTGTCTTTATCTATTTTTCTTCATGCATCTCAATACCTCTCGACACCTCCAGCTGTCGAAGGCAATTTTCTCGATACCTTCCTCGACAGCTTCCTCGATACCTCTCGACACCTCAGCTGTCGAGATTTACTGAGGTGCTTATTTAAGGATCTGTCGCGATTTTTCCTCATTTTCACTCGATCTCTCTCGATCTCTCTGTGTCTGTTCCTCTCCCTTTCACTCTCCTTTCACTCAAATCCTTCAACCCTCTTGGATCTTGATCATTTCTTGCTCAAATCACTTGGTAAGATCTCTATTCTCTTTTCATTTTTCATGCATTGCATGTTTGAAAACCTAGTTTTTGGGATTTTTCATAAAAGTTTGGGGTTTTTCAAATTTGTTGAGTTTTTCTTGAAATTTTGGGTTGGGTTTACACTTAAATGTTGTTAAAATGTCATACATTGCATTTTATGTGCATTATAATGATATTTACATGCATTTAGATGTGTGCTATATGCTGTGTGCTGGTAGGATTGGATTGGGCTGAGCCCATGATGATATTTGTGTTTTGCATATCACATGATCATGCATTCCCATGCATACGTACTTGTTATTCAAAATTTTTGTCATTTTTGAACTGTTTTGGAAAATTTTCTGAGTGTCTCTCTCTCTCTTTCTCTCATTCTTTTACGTTAGTAGTGTCTATGGCACCCAAACGTAAATCCACTCCTGCTCGGAACCCTCTGCGTTCTGGAGCTTCTACTTCTTCAGATACTACTCCCTTTAACATTCGGTTCCACGATGGAGATGCCCATAAGGCATTTTCGGAGAACTTTTCTAAACGAGGTTTTCATTCGAAACGCCAAGTTATTCTGACGGACTTTGCCGATACTGATCTTCCCTCTGTCATCCACAGTAGGGGATGGGGGTCACTGTGTGACATCCCGGTCACTTGCCCTCTCGTGCTGATACAGGAGTTCTACTCCAACATGCTCGGGATTGATCTTTCAGTATCTCACTTTGTCACTCGTGTTCGAGGTACGTGCATTCCTGTCACACTGCAACTTGTTGCGGATGTGCTTAGGGTACTTAGGATAGAGTTTCTAGATTACCCCTCTTGTGAGCGTCTGAGGACTGTGTCCAAAGATGAACTCATTTCTGCTTTTTGTGAACGCCCTGATTGGGGTACATCAGTTCACATCATGTAGGCCTTTTGCTAAAGGTCCTAGATTTATTAACATGGTGATGACTTTTGTTCTCCATCCTCTTTCTTACTATAACTCTATCACAGAGCCTCATGCTCGATTTTTGCTTTCTTTGCTTGAGCATCTTACCATAGACTTCCCTTCTCACTTCATCCGGTCTATCATAGAGGTCTATCTTGATTCGGCGTCCCGTGATAAGCTCATCTTTCCTTCTGCTATCACGCGGATTCTACGACATTTTTCCGTTCCCTTTCCTGTGTCCGACCACTTCACACACATATCTGCCATAGATGCCGCTACCGTAAAATGTAGTGAGGCGCAGTTCAGGTCGAGACAGCCAGGTGCCACTCCTCCCTCCCGTTCAGCGCCATCCAGATAGCTCCATCTACATCTGCTCCTTCTTCCTCTTCAAGCAATGTATCCCTTGGTGATATTATGGCGCAGCTGCAGCGCATGGACACTCGTCTTGATACACTCTCTGCTGAGTTGTATCAGGTGAATGTTCGTGTGGGTCGTATTGCACGACGGCAAGCGATCATGGGTAGATTTGCTCCAGAGGCTACTCCTTCACCGTCTACTCCAGTAGCGTCAGATTCTGAGGATGATGATGATGATGATGATGATGGGGATGCTAGCTCTGCCGATGAGATGTCTACATGACACTCTACCCTTTGTCACTCGTGACAAAAAGGGGGAGTAGTTTTGGGCTATGAGAGTAGTGGAGAGTTAGTATAGGCATTTTTGAGAGTAGTCATCTTAGGGGGAGAGTTAGTCTATGACATTTTTGTTAGGGAGAGTGTTGTCATATTTTTGAGGGATGTAGTGAGGCTATATGTATTTTTTCTTATCTCTTAGATACATTGGTCTTGTATATGAGGTCCTTTGACCATTTTACATACATTGTACTTATCTTATCTCTTATATATGTTGATGTATGTTTCTTTCACCTACCTTACATGTGTTGTTTCTTTTCTTTCTTTATACACATGTTTCTTATACTTGTATGCAATCTATTTATTTATGTTTCACACAAGATGCTTTGATGAGTTTTGTTTAAAGTGTTTCAGAAATACAGGTTGTCAAAGTCTACTTATCATAAGCTCTCTTCTTGCAAAGTTTTTCAAGAGTTTGTGTTAGGATAGATTTTATTGTATTCAACAAGTGAATATGAGTTGAGTGATTTATGACTTCTCTCATATGCTCATTTGTTTGTTGTGGTTTTGTCACGGATTGCCAAAGGGGGAGATTGTTAGGACATATATGTTTTAACTTGTTTAAGAACATATGTCACTTATTTATGTATATTGGCTAATCCTTTGAAAAACGCACTCTACTTGTAATTGGGTAGTTCTAGGTTTTTTAATACTTCAAGAAACAATGTTTCAAGGTCAAGTGTTGAAGTCATCAAGTCTGTCCAAGAGAAAGCAAGCTGAAGTGCAAAGTTTTTAAAGCTCGACACCTGCTCGACAGCTACCTCGACACCTGCTATCTGTCGAGATTTAAAAATTCAGATTTCCAATCTGATTTTCTTGGGATCCGTGAATATGTTTTTGGCCTTCTTTTCTTCTAACCCTAAACATATAAAAGGATTATTTTAAGGCCGTCTAGGGTGACACAAGTTGCATTATCATTGAGCAATCTCTGTTAAGCAAATTGTGATCAACAGACGAAGTTTTTGACCTAGTTCATCTTCCATCAAGAAGTTGCTGTGTATTTGCACCATAGGGTTTTGTAACCAAGCATCTTCCTGCTATTCATCATAAAGGATGAACTGAAGAACTTTGCAGCCAACCATTCTTCCTCAGTTGGTGTTCTGAAGTCGCGTACTTGGATCTGCGCATTGGTTAGTCACGTACTTGGGAGCCGTGCATAAAGGTGGAGACTGTCACTACAGATCAAGTCCAATTGGGTATTGGGGTAAGGGTTCAACTTAGGTTGGTAAGGTACTTGGGATTCCTTTACTTGTAACCGCTTGATTTGATAATAGTGGAGTTTCGGGAGTGGTGACTTGAAAATCACCCGGTGGGGTTTTTGCCGTTAGGGTTTTCCCCATTCGTAAACAAATCACCGTGTTATTTAAATTCCGCTGCATACTTAGTTTTTGGTGATTTGTTTGTGCTTCCATAAAATTGCATGATTAATTGATTAATTAATTACTTGGCTAAATTAATTAATTAGGGTTAATCACAAGGGGTCATTCAGATTGTGACCTATCAAAAACTATACAAACCACACCACACTACACCCTCTCTATATATTAATATATTTATTTTTTTTAATATTAAATATATTATTAATAGTTTAATACCCTAGTTTTCAACCTAAAAAGAAAAAAAGTTTAATTACCCAAACAAGTGTTGATTGGGAAAGCCAACCCAAAAAAAAAAAAAAAAAAAAAAAAA